>NW_019525069.1:783306-875643 GCF_002814215.2 Seriola lalandi dorsalis | reverse complement strand
GGTATTTTCATGATTGATTTGGACCTTGAGACTGTTACCTCATAAATATTATAAGTGCATTAAAGATCTTAATTGAGAGTGCAAATTAAATTGCGCCATTGCCTCCGCCACTGTGAGCAGGGACATACGCTGTAACTGACTGTAAGAGTTAAACACTTTCAAACCCTGTGCCTGGAGATTGTCTCTTGGTTCCGTCCCCAATCCTGAATCCATCCATATGTGCAGGACTGAATCCAGCCAAAGCTTTTTTTTCTTTTTTTTTCCCCCTTTTCTGTGTCAACACTATTGCTTTCCTGCTCTATGTTGACAACAGTGAATCAGCAATTTTGAATGTGACTCAATCTTTTACATTCCCCCTTTAAAAAAAATTCCTGTATTCATGTAATTTTCTTCCTTAGTGAAAACAGCCAACAAAAAGGCAGAGAAGAACAAGAAAAGCACCCTGAAGACCCCGAACAGCATCTCAGAGGCGGGACAATACAACCCAACAAAAGAAGGTGAGTCGAAGAACCACTGACACTCTCGTTTGTTGTGCGAAATTCATGATCTCCAAAAAAATTCATCTTCCTTCCTCCGACGTTCAGGGGATGATTTCTGCACTTTCACAGGAGCTGTTAGGATGGGGAAAAAGGAAACCAACTTTCTCAGAGATGACAAATATTTTGGAGAGGCGAAGAGTTTTCGAGAAGCAATTTTTCTTTCTCTTTTTTTTTTTTTCCCCTCCCTGAGAGGAAAAGTCTGGCAATATAAGATGATGCTCTCAGAAGTGGAGTCAAGCCACAGAGGCACTGATGTCCTCTTTGCCTATGAAGCATTGTGTTTGGTTTCCATGGATCACAGTATATTTGTTAAGCTGAAGCCAAGATGCCCCAGTAGCCTTCCTGTCACGTCGGATGACAGATTAAGTTTGCTTGACTGAAAGCGAGATTTAGGGCAAAGCGCGTGTACTTTGACCTCAGACTTTCCACAGCTCTGAACATGCTGATGTTGCCCATATTATACTTTTTTCTTCTTTTTGTTTTTTTTGCACAGTGTGAGACATTCAGCAGAACGGGAAGCTGTATTTAATAATGCTGGGAGGTTAAGATTGGGCGTGGAGACCAATGGAGAATTGATGTGTTTATGTTGAAACTATTGTAAGGAACCTACCGAGGCAGACAGAGAGGCTGCCATCTTTAATTTGCCTCTAGGGGAATGGGAGCAGAAAGTTGGATATTCATGCATGTAGGAAACTGGGAACTCAACGCCGACATGCCTGGCACAAAGAAGCCCACGCAGTTGAGATCTGGACAGCCCAGACTCCCGAAAATCATGTTTTCATGGTTTGAAACTGTGACTCAACACCAATCTGTTTTCCTAATTCGTTCCAGCGTCTCCTGGTAGCAGCTGATTTATCAGGGTCACACGATTCACACACTTTCTATACATCAAGAGCTCTATTACTCAGCTTAGGAAATTATTTAGCCTTGAAAATTGTAATTATTTGGCAATTGTTGAAGGTGTAGCAAAGCCTCAGTGGCTGCCACATCCACACATACCAAAACAATAGGGAATTCATTAAACAGGGTTCTAAGACGAGCAGTGATTTTCAAAGTCTGATTCAGCGGATGTTTCAGCAGCTCATTCATTATTCCCATCAGTTGTCAGAGAAACGTGTTGAAACAAGATGTTTCTGCCGAGATATGACAGTTTATCACATGTACAGTCAAGCTACAAAGGCTGAGCTTGACAAAATGCTATTGAGGGTTTTTTGAAATATTGGTCTGTTGAAAAGTCAAAATTGCATCAAGGTTTGCTTTGCAGCTGTCTGATGATTTGTATTGTGATTTATCCCTCAAGGTAAGACCGTGTAACTTTGGAAAAAAAAAAAAAACACAAAAAAAACGAATGAAAAGCTGAATTCATGATCAATAAAACGCTCAATCAAACACACTCAGGAAAATTGCTATTACAGCTTATAGTGGCAAATCTCAGCTCCTGTTTCGATTGTTCCAAGTGTATCAGTTAAAAACGGGTCAAGAGCTCTTCGTTTGGGAGCTTACGGTACATAAACATTGTAACATGAATTAATTACACTCCACCAGATGTGAAATAAGAACTTGTGATACATAACCTGACTAAACTTTAATCCCAGAATTGGTTTTGGCTTTTAGCAGCAGCATATGAAGCCTTGACTGTGTGTCTTGTCATTTCTATTATACATTATTGTTGAATCCAGATGCTGTGTTCCTGTGTGGGTCCTCTCGTGAAGGATTGCATACAGATGG
This sequence comes from Seriola lalandi dorsalis, assembly GCF_002814215.2. Lineage (NCBI taxonomy): Eukaryota > Metazoa > Chordata > Actinopteri > Carangiformes > Carangidae > Seriola > Seriola lalandi. The sequence continues at coordinate 873,376 of NW_019525069.1, read as the reverse complement.
TGATAATGATTTAGGGCTTTGCAACATGGCGGACGCCCATCTTTTTTTTTTTGTCCTGCTAACCTTGATCCTTTGGGCTGCTTCGAGGGCCGGGTTGTCCCTAATATGTTGTGATCGCTCCATTCAGAAAGCCCGTGGACTTACAGCATGTGTCTGATTCCAAAAGGATTTTAAATTTAGCCATAAAGGTTCACAAGTGGAGCAACACATGTTTTATTGCTGTATAGAGTTACTGTGGATACTGCTCTTACTGGTCCTACCACTGTCTTTGTTTCTGGCTTGTTAATCAACTTTTTTACACCCGAGTTTTACGGCGGCATCTAATTTGGTCTCAAGCTATGTTTTCTTTATGCACCAAACATAAATTCCCTCATGCGCGTGTGGATTTTGGAAGCTGATCTTCTTTGTCTGTGGCTTCTCTAAAAAAATCACAGTGCATGTGATTGACGATTGACTTCAGTGGCTCAGACATATCAGGCTGATGGAACAGTTATAAAACGCAAAGCCAGCTTCCTCTATGGACATAAATATTTACATTACTGCCAACTTCACACGCATATATATATATATATATATATATATATATATATATATATATATATACTGTAATAGCAAATGTCCAGATCTACAGTATTCTTGAGGAAAATTCCTTTGTCCTCTTTGCGCCTGTTTCACCTCTGAGTGTTCATTGTGAAGCCAGTCCTGGCTGTATGACAGCGACATGTGAAGCATATGTTCAAACAGACCGGTGCCCAATCGGAAATTCTTGCTCTGAAATTCCGTTGCTGTGGTCCAGGGAAGTCTGCAAACCACTCCATCTGACCCAAAGAGCCACTGGGCAACGGGAACTTCACACGTCAGCCTTGATTTGTCCATTTGGTCCTCGCTGGGCGATATCCATTGTGGTGTAAACGATGAGCCAATCTCACACAAAGAGCTCTATTTAGTACCACCATCTCAGTTACTGCAGTCACTTAAAGGCAGGCATTTGTTCAAATGAACTGCAGACTCCCTCCAGCAGCAAATTAAAACATTCTTAAGTGATGTGCAGCCTTCTCTTTTAAAAACTGTGTTTTTCCAAAATAAAGGCAGGAATGCCTCGAATACAGCCGCCTGCCTGACAGACCACTGCTGTGGCGTCAGTGGCTGCAACAGGATAATTGGCACGCTCATGGAGTTAATTACAGTATGATTATTCATATTGATGAATGCTAATTGCCATCATCAGTACCGCCAGTAAAGATATGAGCCATGGGACTCATTGCATTGATTGATCAGGCTCTTTTAGAGACCTGCACTGTGCCTTATCATCATCTACAGATCTGAATTTATGATTTAGGATTAAAATTCAATTCTAAAACAATAAGTTCAAATAATTCAATTTAACAACAGTTTTATAAGACTGTTGGAACGTGGCAACAAAAGACAAATCGCCCAGTGGATATTTAAAATTTTTCAAAGAAAAATAGACGAGCAAAGCAAGTCTGAAAAAATGAAATGACATATCCCATGACAAGATGAGTGGTGTTTGCATTGTGGCATTTCTGCACGACTAAGCATGAGGCCACACAACATGCCTAGAGCAAGACATCAAGGTCACACACACACACACACACACACACACATACACACTGCAGTCTGAATCACAGCTCCCAGTCATCCCATACAGTGACTACTGCCTCCGCTTTAGGTGTCCCCAGCTAACTCCACATCACAATAACTTCACACACATCACAGTCAGTTTACTAGTAATGGGGAGTACCACTGAGTCAGTAGAAACAGGTCTGAGGCTGTGTCTGTATCCGGCACTACATTTACCCTTTTTATTTGGGTGTCTGAATTCTGAGCGTGAAATTCATCCACTACATAATCCCACTTTGCAATGCACCACATTTTATACAGTAGATGCAACTCACTGCTGCATAACTCAGCAGCTGATGACATAAAACGATGACAACGATGATGATGATAAGTCAGAAATCTCACTTCACTTCTCACTATTTAGTGTCTATTCCAAAGGGAGTGAGTGAGTGAGTGGATGAGGGAGTGATTTTGGACACAGCCCGAGAGTCAAGTCTGAGAAAATAACCCTGTAACCCAGATGAGGTCACAGTGATGTCATCAGGGTTATTTCAGCTTGGGCTTGGACACTTTAAAACACAGAAAGCCTTGTTATAGCAGGAGACGTGGACTTAGGAAGACACTGGCGTTTATAGCAGTGAGGGTCAAACAAGAAGACGTGATTAGGTTGCATCATGGGAACAGTTGAATCCACCGCTCTTGGAGCTTGACCCTCAGCAGAAACTAAAGGTCAGGATTTTTCTGCCTCTGCTCTAATCTGTCTGTACACCAAATATATGGGAGTTGCTGTGAGACTCTACAGGAGCCGTAGGTAGTTTGTTTTAGATATCTTACAGGAATTTGTGCAAAAACTTAAAGGATCACACCACTTTTTTTTTTTATGATTTTGACCTGTTTGTCACTTTATCTGTTGCTATGACTGGCACCAAAACTCTCTTAGTCCAACAGTGCACAGCAGTGTTTGAGCATACAATGAGCTGTGTTAAGTAAATGTATGGTGATGTATGAGAATTAACCTTCTATTTATTTAATCCAATCCTTATTTATTCATTCTACAGCCTGTGGATTACTGTGAAAAACAAAATCTAACTCTCATCATCTGTGAAAGTCCATTATCCAATCACGGCTGAAAATCATAACAATCGCTTCCTGATATTGAAAGAGTTTCCTCTCATTTTATGGTTTAATCAAAACCTTTGAGAATACATATAAAGTTTTGTGTCCGCAGCTGCTGCAATGTCCCATTTTCTCTCTTTCAATAAAATCATATTGCTCCAGTCATTTTTAAACAATTTAATCATGTATTCAGGGTGCAGTTAGATGGCTGTGATAGGTGTGCATTGCAAAATTACCAAATAAAAAAAAGGAAAAAAGGGGGAAGCTTTCATAGTGTACAGTCATTAATCATCCATGAAGCTTGACATGTTTTGAAATTCACAGCAGTTGAAACATCAAAGTCTCGGTCACGCTGTTAAAACTCCATTTCATTCATTCAGGCTTCTTCCTTTTGTTGTTTAATTTTCCAGGTTTTTTAGAGAATGGGTTGTTTATACGCAGCATTGTGTGCACATTCAGTTTTTGTTGTGTGTGTGTGTGCACGCGTGTATGCTTGCGTGTGTGTGTGTATTGCTGAGAGGCAGAACAAAGAGACATCAACACAGATAATGGCCGCTATGATAGCAATCGCATTCAGCTTTAATTTGAGCGTTTCACATTATTAGATGAAGCTGTTCACTGCTCACTACGTGTTGACTGCATTAGCCTTTCTCAACAGAGCTTGTATTATTAGCTCTCCTCAGTTGCAAACAGACTGCAGCTGCTGTCCTGTTTGCTTCACACATTTGAGCTCAAGTCCAAATTGCTCATTACTGTTGAGTCATTTTTGTCAAGCTATTAACAAACGCATGCATGGGCCCCTGACTCAGGTGCTGTGCAGAAAGCAACGCTCCTGTAGTGAAGCAACACACATGATACATAACATTACCATCACATGCCAATTTATCATTCTCATTACCCAGAATGCCCTCCTATGGGATTGGAGACGCTGAAGATTGATGATTTCCAGCTTCATGCTTCAACTACGAAACGCTACGGCCTTGGTGCACACAGAGGTCGTCTTAACATTCAGGTAAGACGGGAATATAAATTGTTGGCGTAGCTTGAGTAAGCTTACCAGAAGTATTGGGGCTCACGTTACACCCTGGCCAATCTCACCTTTCCTTGGATGCCTTCATGTTTGGTGGAATCATTTTCCAGCAGCAATACCAAAGAAATACGGCTGGGAAACGGTATCTTTTCATTTTAATATCTGTTTAAGTTCATATTAATGCTCCTTGGAAAGATGTCTGCTGTGATAAGTTGCTTCTCCTCAGTTAAATGTGGATGGCATTATCATTCTATTTCAGCTCACAGCATATTTTTAATACTTCAAAGCTAACCCAACATAGAAAGTAATAGTGTTGCCATCAATACCAGGGGCAAGTCCCCAAACCTAATAAAAAAGGACTGGCATCTGGGAGAAGAGGTATTTCCTGTTAGTGCAAGCTGTGCTTTGAGGGTATTAGCCTGCGTACAGTCTGCAGCGAGCCTCATCCTCTGCAGGCTGCGCCGCGCCGAATCCAACGCCACAATTAATGAAACATACACACACATGCTGTTAATTCACTCAAGACAGCGGGGGCACTATGTCTCAGGAAACCAGCAAAACAATGGATTTATTGTTTGCTGCGCGTGAACCCCTGTGCATGTATGTGTGCACGTCGGGAATCGTGGCGGGACAGAGATAGTGTCCATTCTAGAGCACAATTATCTGTAAATCAGGAGAAACACATCAAAAGCAGATGTTGCCTGTTGAATCGGGCCTGCGGCCAGTGGACTTGGTTTATTTCCACTTTTGTAGCTGCGACAGTTTGTTTAGGTTCCAGACACCAACAGTACTGGGATGGATTTAACTTTCTCTTGATATTGGGAGACGCACACCAACAGGCACAACTGAAATATTACTGAGATTGCACATATCCTGTAAAATTGTAATAAGTGCAAAAGAAATGTTGATGAAAGAAAGCTACCCTGCAGCAAAATACATATAGCAACAGACAATTATGGTATACATGTGCCAGATTTTTTTCATTCCAGCAAGTAGTTCATGGAAGCTCCTGGATCTGCACCTGGCTGTGGATTGGCGTCAAAATGTAATCACTTGTTCCGTGGCCAAACCTTCATTCATATTTCACTGAACTCTGTTACAGACGTTCTGCTACAGTAACTACCAGACAGAACATTAAACTAAACCTATCGTTTGCAACTCTCGTCCATTTTCAACAACAAACTTAGTGTGTGCATTTTGGCTTTAGGAATGTGGTGCACTTACATCTGGAACGTGCGTCTCCTAGCTGCACGTTAATGAAAAAGTAAAGGATTGTTCACGTGACTTTTCTTTGTTTGTTTTCCCATTTTGAACCCGCATTCCAACACGAAGTCAGATCAGCCAATCAGCTTCTTTGACAACAGGAAGATGTGTGTCGGGCTTCTCTAACAGGCCTTTGCCACCTATGAGGAGTTGATGTGGATCTTTGCAGGAATATGACATTTGCATTCATCCAAAAATTCTCAATAATCCAAAATTTACTTCATTTACTTTTCATGATAAAGATTTTTAAATTCATTTCTCCAAGACACAACACATAGGGCCACATTCATTGGAGGAAAGCTTCAGTCAACACCAAACACATTTAAAATTAATGAAACATAATACAGTGATGTTGAATATTAACCAAATATAGATCACAAAACCTCAAATGTGTCAGAGCATCAGTAAGTAGTGATATTAGATTTACATAATAAATTACCTTTAACTCATCTTTGAAGTGAGAATATGTAAATGGGGACGTGTTACATCCCATTCGTCTGTTTTCATACGATTCTGTGTTTAGGCATAACGAGAGAGGCCTACTTCAAAGTGACTCGGCAGTTATGATAAAGAGGCAGCGATATTATAGACTCAGCATGTACAGAACTGTGTGTCAACACAATGTTTAAGTTCGGATGAAGTAGATGAACAATGTGGCCTGTCAGCATACAGCATGTGCGTGACGGTTCGCACCATCTCGCTCTGAGCCAACATTGTCAACTGGTGCAGCACAAGGCTTTACGGATGGAGAAGCATTTTAATGCATTATAATTAGTTTAACATTTTCAGCTGTTGAACCGAGCTAGCAAGCGTTAAGAAAACGTGTCCTCACGTTACATCAGTGACACGTCACAGCGCTAAAACTGTTGCAGAAAATTCAGGAATGCTGGGGTTCGGGAAAGAGGCAGCCCTGTCTCACAGATGTGTCCGGAGTTCATTTTCTGTAATTCAGCTTCACCGGCCTTTTTTTGCCCTTGTTATCTCCCTCTAGCCCAGTATGAGTTATGTAGGCTGCACCTGTTTTATACAGACGATATACTGTCTTCATCATGGTAGAAAACACATTTATCAGGCCTGGCTGATTCTCATCTAAACAGCATAGTTTAGATTGTCGGAGGATCAGATCGAAACATCTCAGCCTTGTTGACTTTTGCACACGTCACCCTCTCCACTGTCAACACTTGAATAGTAAGCTTTCATACATTTTTAAGAAAGCCAAGTAGAGCCTGTCAGTACAGTGCTCTGTACCATGCATAGACTCTGTTTGTGTGTGTGTGTGTGTGTGTGTGTGTGTGTGTGTGTGTGTGTGTGTGTGTGTGTGTGTGTGTGAGTCAACATGTACATCTGGAATAAAACTGTGCTCCACGCGGCTGTTTCTGGCCTGCAGGCAGGCCTTTATGAAGATGACCTCTATGACGGGGCCTGGTGCGCGGGGAGAGATGACCCGCTCCAGTGGTTCGAGGTGGATGCCAGGAGGCTGACAAAGTTCACAGGGGTCATCACACAAGGCAGGAGCTCCCTCTGGTCGTGAGTAGGAACCCTGCAGACATGCATGGAGAGTTGCAGATGGTCGCACAGTGAGGATGGGGATTTTCTTGTTGTCCAAGCTGACTTGAAAGGATAATTGTGGGGGGGTGGGGTTTCGTGCCAGTTTTCCTAAGTTGCTTCAAATCCTGGCGATGTCTGTCTTGAAGCTGTTTTAAATCATTTCATTTTTGTAGAACATGAAAAGCAATTTCCACAGAGCCAGATAATCCAAGATATTTAATATGAATCTTCTCTTAAGCTTTGTTATGTTTTTGTTTGCAAAAGTTGGTCAGGGCAGGCATCGTGCTCCACATTATTCACTCAACTTATCTCAGACCAACACTATAGTCCATCTAAGGATGGAAGAAAGATAAAATATGAGTGGAAAATATGCATAATATATCATTATTATTAATTAGATTTTTATCTTCTGCATCATGTCTGACTAATCACCTTCAGTTTACAAAGAGAAATTGAACTCCCCTCATGGAAATAGACTGTCTGGCTGGCCGACTGTCTTTTTATTGGTAACATACTTAGATTAGCAGTTAATCTTGTCAAGTTTGTAGGATTCATCCTCTGGGAGGTATGACTGTTGGTACAAAATTTCATGGCAATCCATCCAATATTTGTTGAGATAAAGTCAGTCCAGCTCAAAGTTGTGGACAAAGTGACAGACCAAATTTGCTGTCCATAGAGCCGTGCCGCTACAACCACTTGGCTAATGTCAGCCCAAAAACACGTACATGGCCAAATTAAATATGGCATGAGTTTCAAAATGACTATGGGAAATGAAAACTGGAAGTTGACCGTCAGCAATAATTGCTCCAAAGCTCCAAATGTCTCTTAGATTTTCCTTTAAACCCAAGTGGAAAATTTGACTTTCACAAATATAAACAAAACAAGCTTTTCAATTTCATTCCACATGGCGCCGATCCTTCACTGGTGTTTGCCCTTTTCACAAGTCTTTTCTGATCCCCTCACTGTGGGATTGAGGATTTATTGATTGGAGTGCAGCCTCATTCTTTCATGTCTCTTAAAAGGTCACCACATTATAAAAATAACACTGGAGGAAATAGATTTTACTGGACTGTAAGCTGGTTCATCACACTCAGATGAAGGGTAAAAAAAGGGGGGGATATAACAAGTAGGGATTATTTATGACTTTAATTATATACATATACTTTCTTTAACATATACTCTAAATTTTGAAATCACCTACTCACCTCTGTCGCCTCAGTTACTATACCAGAGTGTAAATTATTTTGTACAGTTTTTAAGGTAAAGATAAAATATGTAGACTCATGTATAATTGTAGAGTAGCACTCTTTCTGACTCTGGGTCAGTTTTCACCTAGTTTAGGTAAAAAAAACTCAGAAGCAATACTGCGTTAATTTTACCTAGTATCAATGAGTATTATATCAATTTTTACCTGCTGTTAGAGTCATTATTTACTTTTGTGTTATTTACAAAATAAAATGGCTAATTTGACCCAGCGGCCTGCTGATACGCTCCTATAGGTCGTATCAGCAATAAATGTGTGATAGATCGTTCGGGTTGAAGGAAAATAATAATAACACTGGGTCATAACATCCATTGTCTCGGGTTTAGTTTGGTTTACTGCCCACTATCCACTGAACAAAGTTAACCCGGTGTTATGTTGACGCTAGATTGAATTTGTGTCAATTCTGACCTTTGATGCTCACATGCGCACAGAAAACACATGCTGTACAGTACATAGCTGAGCTCTTCATGAGCTATTCAGAAATCCACTCGAGGCTCACAAAGGATTAGGTGTGTGTGTGTTTTGTTATGGAGAAACATACCTGTTGTCATAGTGCTTCACCTTGAATTATACAGCCCCACATTTTTCAACAAGACTAGATTCTCCATTATGCTCCTGTAGACCTGACTGTATAAGCTCCTTTTGTGTCAGGGAACAATACAGTAAACTCATCCTCACTGTACAGGCGTGTGGTCTAAATTGAAGTAATAGGTTTGAGGTAATATTTTGAATAAGGACTGCTGACTGAGGTTTTAAAGGTTAGGAGTAATGGATTTAATCATGTTCATATTTACCTTTACTTTCAAAATCAGTGATAATCCATTAATAACAACAGCTTAAGGGTTGCCAGGTTGTACCATATGCATGTGGCTGGGGACTTAATGGCTTTTACAGACCAAAATATGGTATTAAGTTAGTTCTCAGTTCTGCTGTTATATGTCAGTAAGTGATTAATGAAAGGTTCTTCCACTACAATAATGAATTTTGATGCTATGCAAAATATTCATTATAGGGGTTAAAAAATGTGTAATAAAATAGTTTATTTGTACGCCTACCACCACAACACCTTTCATACACATTCATGACTTGCAAACTTATAATACAGGTAATACAGTATAACAATAAATAGTTAAATGCCGGACCAATGTACAACAACATAGTGTTGAACTGAAGAGAAAGGCTGTACTTACTGTACATTTAAGCTGGTCTTCTCTTCATAAAAGAAAAAAAAAAACGAACAACTGCTTCTGTTCACATTTTCCCGCACCATCTACCTACTCTGACTTTGCTCTGTAATAATATTTGACAACTTTTGGCCTTTGTGCTTCTTAATTGGGAAGGGTGGCACAGACTTCTGGAAACTGCTGCGTAGCTGGAGAGCATGGGGAGATACTCTATCAGGCTGTGTTTGTAATTTTCCTTCACGGCCAGCACGATCTAAGGGCACAAGAAGACATTGATTCCTGAGACAGAATTTCTCCTCAATTAGCTCTGTAGGGCATGTAGCTGTCTGTGGTGCCAGCTCAGGGGCTTCTGTCTATAACAGCGCTTTAATTAGCAGAACTGGGAATTCTTGCCAAGCTGTACCAGCTCAGCACTGATGTCTTTATCCAAAAGCATTGGAGCAACTGCCAGCCTACATACTGCACACTCCGGGCAGAGCTCTGTCTGGTATGATGGGACATTAAGTCATCAGTGAACTCTTCTTGCAGACAGACATAAAAAAAAAAAACACTGTCGTGTTTTGATTTTTCACCCCCTTGTGCTCTACATATGCTATTTCTATTGGACCGTACCAGTGTGCTTGTAAGTTGTAGCTTGACTGCAACGCCTGTGTGCTTTACATTTGTATTGAACATGTTCAAATGCATGCTGTACTTCTGAACAACCATGCCTTTCCATTTACCTCCATTCATTATTGATTTTTGTTAAAGTTACATTATTGTTGCCAGGGCCATAGCCTGGATTTTAGAAAATCCAAGTCAAAGTCTGACTGTGGATTTTTAAATTTGGTTCATTCACTTATATATATCAGACTAAAGTTTCCTGAATTTCTGAATCGAAACTCCACCCAGTTAAGATGAAAATCATCTCTCACTTTTGATCAGATGCCAAAACTTTAAATAATAAAAGACTCAAGTGACACTTCTAATATAAATTCTTTGACCTCCTCTCCAATTTTCCTACTTTTAAAATGGACTTCCACCCTGTGAGATTTAAGCGCGGCTGGATGTGTGCTGAGCGACTTCCTCGCCGTCACCTCAGTGCTCCATTTGCATTGAATTCAGCCTGACAGGATATTTCTTTTCCTCCTCTCATAACAGAAGTGACTGGGTGACCTCGTACAAGGTCATGGTGAGCAACGACAGCCACACCTGGATCACTCTGAAGAACGGCTCAAAGGACTTGGTGAGTAACAATCATGACATTTAAAAACGCACATTTCCCAACATCTACAAAGTAAAGCTTTTGAGCTTGAGCGTTATTATTCTTTCTCACTGTATAGTAGCTTCATAAGGAGTCTTGTTTTGTCTGTCCCTGACTGACTGGAAGCAGACAGAAAAATTAATTCTTGCTTGAGAGCAATTACACAGGGAGCTTTGGGTCTCTGCTTATTTCCAAGCTTAATGAGCTGAGAGGGAATAGTAAATACTGATGATCCTCAAGCAGATGGGGACCTCATCTTGCCTCTCTTTTCTACTTGAAGTAACTGAATAGACAGAAACCAAACACAGCGATACCCTGACAACAAACTACAGCAACTAATCGCTGATGCATCGGATGTAAAATAACAACCACATAAATAATCCCATTATCAGTGAACATGCAGATCTGATTAAGTTGATACTTTTGAGTAGAATCATATCTCCGTTGCTCCCTGCTGTGGTTCACATCCCCACAAATGAAATTTTGGTGTAACCGTAAGCTCCCTCGGCTGGTGATGTCATAGATGTGGGAGATAATGCCTCTGCATTGATTTAGTCTCCGATACAAGCTTCCCGCTCACCAGCTCGCCCTACCTTTGCGCAAAATGCCAAACTTCACTGCTTGTCTTTCAAAAACGCCAAAAGGTGCAGAGAAGAAGTCCGACTGTGGACATTAGAATTTACAATAAACTCCCAGGGATATCAATTTATTCTATTTCCAAAAGCAAACATACATACAGTACATTCAACTTTAAAGATAAAGTTGAATGTATGTTTTATTTATTTATGCCTTTTAATATCTAGGACAATTAATGACAATTAGCATAGTAGGCTACATTCGGCCCCTATACAGCTGTTGATCGAAAGCCATCACCTTCTGAGAAATAAACTAATAAATGAAATGAAAAATCCTGCTCTTCAGTGTTAAATCACCATCGGGCTGAATGTGTTTGCCTCAGTAGATCTTCAGTGCCAACAGGGAGAAGGAGATCCCAGTCCGGAACGTCTTCCCAGCGCCGGTGGTTGCTCGATACATCCGAGTCAACCCTCGCTCTTGGTTCCACAGCGGCAGCATCTGCATGCGAGTGGAGATCCTTGGCTGTCCTATGCCAGGTGACGGGTTTGTATGGACGAAGCAGGCACATGAATAATTCCAAATGAATGAATGAAAAAAAAATGAAGCAGGCTTATTTATTTCTAATGAGGCTACTACATCAATACAGTGGGGTCGCTGAGGGCTCCGGCAAAAAAATAACAAAAAGAATCTGGTTCAGCTTTTGCCACAGAGCAATGAAAAGTCATCTGACAAGGCCCTGTGTTGGCCAATGAAATACACTGAAGCTCAGGTAGATTACCTTGTCATCGATGTGACGAAATGTTAAATAATCATCCCAAAAATCCTCTAAATTAAACGACAACACAGTATGTTGATCAGTGCTCTCAAGAACGTAGCTGGTTGGGTGGTTTGGGTTAAAATAATAACTTTGTTATGGTTAGGAGACCTTTGTTGTCATGGTAACAATAATAAATAGTTACAGTCGGAGAAAGACTGCAGTCTTGGTTAAAAAAAAAAAAAAAAACAACATCAAAAAAACAGTGTTGACTGCTGAGGAAACTGTAAATGAACAGCTGCTTCCTGTGTTAAAATCTTAGGTTGCGTTGATCCATCCACCCTAACCTATGTGGACTGTGTCAGATTATTTACTTTCCTATTTCATAGTGTTATAAACTGCTGTGCCATGTTTTGGCTCTGGACCTCTTGGATTTCAGTGACTCACCAGTGCCTGAAGCCACACGCCCCCGCCAACAAAGCCACTTGCATTTTTTTTTTTCTAACTGCAGGGCTGTTTTCAGTCTGAAAGCCATGTGACCCTTATAAAAAGCATACCTTTTTAACTGACTTGAATGTTTGTATTGGTTAAAGGGACAATTCACCCTAAACACAAACCTACCCCTCAGGCTTTCCTACTTACCTCTGTATCAAACCATGCAGTTTTGATTTTATGTCCTGCAGGTTTTGAGACAGTTTTCACTGAAACATTTTCTTCTGAAAAAATAGTCCCAATGAAAACTCGGCACAGGAACGTCTGTCGAGATTATCCACAGTAACTGGGACATTGTTTCTATAAAGCCAGGTTGCTGTTGAGTTATTAATGTGTAACTTTTGAGCGCTGGGAGCACAACACATTAAATTAAATTTCACGTCCTTTGTGTTGGGATGCCGACAGAAACCTCAAAGGCACTTATCTCGAAACCTTGGCACAAAATACCAGAACTTTCTGGAAGGCTAGACACCACTATAAACAATAGAGAAAATATGTTTCTTAGTAATATGGCTGAACATGAGGAAAGAGAGCAGATGCTCAGCTTTTATAGTCTTTACACACCTGGTGTGACTGATCATTTCTTTCCTTAAATATCATTATAAATAAAGTAATATACAAATAAAGCCTTCTTTAATTTCTGAATATCAATTACTGGATGTTTTCTGATTCCCTGCAGATCCAAATAATTATTATCACAGACGCAATGAAGTCATCACGACAGACGACTTGGACTTCAGACACCACAGCTACAAAGAGATGAGACAGGTGAGTCACAGCGAACAGGAAACAACAGCCTACTCATTTTTTATTCAGCAAAGAGACCAGAGCATGGAGCAATAAAACATCCTGCGTAACTGTGAGCCAACACCAGACGAGTTGTGTCCTTTTGCAAGAACAAAGTGTGCAACAGCAACAAATGAACCCTGCGCTGCCAGCCACATGAAAATGCATACAGCATCTCCTCGGTTGTGTCATTACTTATTCATATAGTTGTCATGAACAGTAGCCCGTTTGTACCGACAAGGAGGACAGCTGTATTTGTCACTGTGTACCCTGTGACTGAGTGATTGTGAAGGTACAAGTGCTGTGAATCGTAATCGTCTCTAATGTAGCGGCCCTCCTGTGCCAAACAGTCTGCTACTGGTGTCCTAACCTGCTGTTATGACCCACAATGAGACTTAGTCCAATTAACGCTGGCTCTGTAGAGTCGTACAACGACCCGGTTTTCTAACCCAGCCACAAAAAAATGAACAATTAAAAAGACTTGTCTTCTCTTTCTCTTTTTCTTTTTTTTTTTGTTACCTTTGAGGCTAATGTGTGTCGCACTGGGTGTCCAGCCTCTATAGGCCTTCACAGAGAAAGGAAGGACTATTTTTAAAAACTCAGCTTCTACAGCCTTTTCACCCTTGACATTTCTTTTCTCCATGCAGGTACCTTGGTACCATATCTCCCTCTTGTCCACGGCACTTTAAATAGTGCTGTGAAAGGACCTCAGAGTGGAAATAGGCCATTGTGACTTTTCAAATAAAGTACATACCCCATGAGAGGAGTGAAAAAGATATCTCTTAAGGACTGTCCTTTCCCTGATCACGAACTGACTGTAATGTAGTAGCCCTGGGAATACTGATATTGCCGTGGACAGTAGAAAACCATTTTAAAGGAGGTGGAAAGAAAGAACATTGTCCACATTCTTCAAAGAGGAGGATGGCACATTCCCTGGCCATTATCATGGCACATCCCAGCCAAGGAGCCTCATTTAATGACAGCATTAGCCTAAATATATAGTCGCTATAAGCAGATTTAAACACCGTCAGCACCATTCAGTTTTATCATAAGGAAAAATAAACACTCACTGGGTTGTGTAGTATTAAAAGACCTTTAAAACAGAATGTTCTATATTGATTCCGCTAACTACGACCCAGGTATGTTTACCGAGGGGATTCTGTGTCTTATTAAACTGGATGTAATCTTGTGTTTAATGAACAAAAGCAGATGTTTGCGTACTTGGTTAGAATAGTCAAGATTCAACCCAGACTTAATTAAAACTCCATCCCTCCAGACTGGTTAATTTCTTCGGCAGCAGCTGGAAGAATGAGTAAACACAGCTTTCTGACATTAATGCAGTCGCTCTACTTAACAGCTTGTTAGTCTTTTTCCTTGCTGCACTTCTTTGTGTCTTCACTCATGCCCATACGGGTAAATGATAGTCACTGCTATTTTAATCAGCTCCTCTATGAGCCTGTCTTCATAATTACCTTGACTGCTTCTCACACAGCCTCCCTCACTTGCTAGAGTGATATTAAATAAGGTCTGTGTCACAGCACTGGTGATATTGCTTTTGAAATTTCTAATAACATGGAGATTATTTTGTACTATTGTGAGGCTTCAAATACCCAGAATTTAGAGTAGAAATACCTTAAGCCTCTGAAAATTTAAGGTATTTCTTTATAGAATCTAATATTCAAGACGAAATAAGTAAAAAAATATAAATATTTATTTTAATTTTTTCACTCAGAAACTAAGCTTTTCAGCTTCATCAGGATTGTGATGTGTGCTCTCATGATTATAACTAATTAAATGATTAGATAATGAGCTCATCCATCTTTTAGCTCATCCACAAGCAACTAATTTGAACAAATTTACCATCTATACTTTGAACTTGACAGTTTATCCTCTACCTTGAAATCACAAAACAGTCTTAACTCAAGGTTAACTTACTCGCTTGTCCTGGAGCTTTCAGCAGATGGAGTTATCATTGAACAGTAGATATTCAAACTTTACATTATTGTGAGCACTTTTATAACTTCTTGTCCATATTGTGGCAACTTCATCGACCGATGAAGGCCATGAAATATGGTAGAAAGTTCCAGAACAAGTAAAAATAAGTTATTTGGCACAATTTCCTATTTACTATGAGCTTATTATGGCTTCTTTGTGTGAGATCATTTGTTTGTGAAGTAACTAGAAACCAGACCTACAAGAAATGTAGTTACACACTATATTTCACATGTTGCGGAGAAGAAGCTGCAAAACATGAAAATATCTCAAAACTGTTTTTCTTAATGTTTGAATAAAATTGTTGTTATTGTGTAAAAGATATTTTAGGTAAGATTTTATATGATCTATTAAGAGCTGATGCCTGATTATTTTACGCTCCGCAGCTTATGAAGGTGGTAAATGAGATGTGCCCCAACATCACCCGGATCTATAACATAGGAAAGAGCCACAGCGGTCTCAAGCTGTATGCGATAGAGATTTCTGACAACCCGGGAGAGCATGAAGTTGGTGAGTGTATTTAAGGCAACAGCAAGTTTTGATGCAACAGGACGTGATTGCTCAATTTAATGTACAATAATAACAACATCAGAGACATCACACTGTGTTCCTCTGAGTGTTTTTCTCTGTGTGGCTGCACATGTAGTCACAGTGATTGCATATTTAATCTTCCTCTTTCTTTTCCCCCAATCTCTCCCTTTTTATGAACCTGTTGACCAGGTGAACCAGAGTTTCGTTACACAGCAGGTTCCCATGGTAACGAGGTGCTGGGAAGGGAGCTACTCCTCCTGCTGATGCAGTTCATGTGTCTGGAGTATCTATCTGGCAACCAGAGGATACGTCACCTGGTTGAGGAGACCAGAATCCATCTATTGCCATCTGTCAACCCCGATGGGTACGAGAAAGCCTTTGAAGTGGTAGGTCTGCAAGACGGCCATTAGTGACCTCATATCACGCACTGGCCTCTGGTGAAAACAGCACCATATCTGCTTGGCAGGTCTTCTCTCAATAAGAGCACATGTGGTGCAGTTGCATGCTAGAAAATTGGTTTGAATGAACAGGTTGAATATATAAAATGAACAGTGCCCTGATGAGCCATACAGTGAGGTCCAAAAGTCTGTATATGTGTTATACAAGTGAACAGAAGTGGCTGCCTGTTCTGCTGTAAAATACCACTGAAACACATGTTGCTTGGTATGGTTTTAAATCAGCTGCAGGCCTGTAAGATTAAAGGCCCTGTATTAATGAAAAGCAAATACACAAAGACAAGTAAAGGAGGACATAAGTGAGTCTGACAGTGCTTGGCTTCGGCACAGTCAATGACATCATGTCATTTGGTGACCTGATGTGCAAGTGTGCTGTATGTCCTATAACACTCTGTATCACAAAAGCTAATGGTGCTAATTTCCATGTACAGTTACCATGCACAGTTAAAAGAGATAAGGCTATTCAAAACCATGAGGCCTGTAAAAGGGCAGATCAAATCATCACATTTTATCATGGCTGGTGCAATGATTATAGCCTTATTAAGCTATATTTCTGATATCTACATTGAATCAAATGACTATGTGTAATGTAAAAGGGTCACTAGTAGTGTCGCACCCTTTCAGAATAAATGCCTAACTCTATACCATGGCACAGTTTAGCAGCTTTTAGCCTCTTTTGGCTCATTGTTTGGTTCCCCAGCTGCACATAGCTTTAAATGTTGAGTTGGCTCTCACCAACCTTTCATATAAAACCACAGCCAGTTTTTTCTAGCAACCAAAATGGGGAGACAAAGTAAATAAGTGACTGGCTCAAACAAGCTAAAGAGAGATGAATATTGGATTTGATATGTATGTGACCAAAAACACATCTCCATTGAACTGATAGAGTTGATCTGGGCCTGCTGTGTGTGTGTGTGTGTGTGTGTGTGTGTGTGTGTGTGTGTGTGTGTGTGTGTGTGTGTGTGTGTGTGTGTGTGCGTGTGCGTGTATGTGTGCATAAGCAGTGTTCTGCTAGCATTCTGTTAGCATTAACAGCTGTTTACTTCAGTCTAGAAGAAACGTTGCCAGCAAACTAACGTAATTTCTGTCATCACCAAGAGCAGTCTCCAGCGGTGGAAAGCAATGCCCATGTTAACTCTTGCTGCCTCTATTTCTATCAATTTTTTTCTTCTTCTGAAGTTTGCATGCTAACCAGCTAGACCCTGGGCCGATAGTGAATCACTGTAGTCTCCGTTCCGCATGAGAGGATGAAGTAACACTGCTCTGAGGGTGTTTTCTAACCTTTTGTGTTATAAACACATCAATAGCTGAAGCTGTTGGCAAGCGACCATTATCACCACCACCTCCACCACCCACTCCCTGAAAGAAACCATGTTCGGCGGCAGAGAAAACTTAGGCTACATATAGCACCTTTAAGTTGTTTTTGGATGCCGGTGTTGACCTTCCTCCTCTCTACAGCATGCTCCTTGGTTGACCAGCTGCCTATGTGTGGACTGGTGGGTTTTGTGATCAGCAGGAAGACAGCAGTGTTATGACTTGTTCAAATGTAGCCCCTGGTTGAGCTGTGATGTGATGATGGAACCCCCTGTCCCCTCTGCTGCTGTCCATGATCTGATTACACTGCTGGGCATCTTAAAGGATGAATACAATGCTTCCCCACCAAGCCATCTGAACCATGCCACAACTATAATTTTCTCTGAATTTCCTTCATATTGTGTTTCTGTTGCTTTTCCTGTTACCCAGGGTTCAGAGCTCAGCGGCTGGTCTCTTGGTCGATGGAGCAACGATGGAATAGACATTCACCATAACTTCGCCGATCTCAACACCATACTGTGGGAAGCCGAGGCCAAGAAGTGGATCCCTCGCAAAATGTTCAACCACCATGTGCCCATCCCAGAGTGGTACCAGTCCAGAAATGCCTCTGTGAGTCTGACTGATTCAGTTAGATAAAATGTTGTATTATATTTTAAACTCATTTAATGTGTATATTTCAACATCCCTGCAATTAAAGGCAGGCAATTTTAAGACTATGGTTTACAGAAATGCCACACTGACCATTTGTGTTATAGGCCACTCCAAAGTCCTACTCACAGCTTTCATCGTTTACAATATGAAGTAACACCATCAAATTTTTATCTTCCTGCTGCATCTTTAATAAAATGTTTTCCGATTCATTTCTATACTAATTGTCACCTATAAGTCACAAATTATGATCACATCCTGCCCTTTCCAGTTAAAAAACAAATCTCACAGTGAAGACAGTCCGCCTCTTGAAAAGGGTAAAACAGCAATGTGGGCATATCAGCGCTGTCTATTTTGGGCGAAGCGGATGCATTTGCTATTTGTGACGAAGAGGCTGTGAGCTAAAATATAACCGGCGATCTATTAAAAGCTCATCCTCACGAGTGTTTGGATGTTGTGTTACTGTGAGCCATGAGTGAGTCACACATAGCCTCCAGAATAGCTGCAGCAGCTGCAGAGCTGGGATCCCCATCTGTGCTCAGGAAGCTGTGAAAACTGTCCTTGCTCGCCTCACCGACCGGCCCAACCGGTGCTTTAAGATAGCAGGGCTAGTTTAAATATATTCCCCAAACAACAGACACAATTTGATTAATTTCCTGATTGTGACATGCAAATACAAGCCACTGGAACCCACGTGACATTTGTTCACTTTTCAGAATAAATATTAGTAAAATTAGTTTACAGCATGGGAGTGTGTGAACAACCTTTTTGATGACTTTATCAGTCCCGCTTGAAAGCACATTGTGGTGAAATTGTTTTCAGCCTGAGGGAGTTCATTTAGCAATCACGGTACTCAGGTGATTGGATGAATTACATTATCCTCCCCTCTCCTGTGTCCCCCAACTGTAGGTTGCCGTGGAGACACGGGCTCTGATAGCATGGATGGAGAAGATGCCCTTTGTGCTGGGCGGTAACCTCCAGGGAGGGGAGCTGGTGGTGACCTTCCCGTACGACAAAACTCGCTCCCAGGGGGTGAGCAGGGAGCAGACCCCTACCCCGGATGACCACGTCTTCCGCTGGCTGGCCTTCTCCTACGCGTCCACCCACCGCCTGATGACTGATGCCAACCGACGGGTCTGCCACACAGAAGACTTTGCCAAGGAGGACGGCACCGTCAACGGAGCGTCCTGGCACACTGCGGCTGGCAGTTAGTGTCCATAGCAGTTTTCTCACTGAGCCTAACACTGTGTTATGCAGGATTTCTCTGCTCAGCTCTGAGCCTTTGAGCTGTAGCTTTGTTTAGCACCCACATCTGCATATTCAGTACTGAACCCCTTTGGCTGCCTCAGCGCCTCTAGGTTTTGGCTCAAAGTATCATGTAAGAATTCAAAGGCAAACAAACAAAGACAGGCAAAAGTGAGAGGGCTTTAGACCCCATTTCACTCATAATTATCGCCGCAAATTCTGGCTATTGACCTGACAAAATGTTGACCTAGGTTGATGCTGCCCTATACACAAATACGTTTGGTCTTTCTTGGCAGGTATGAATGATTTCAGCTACTTGCACACCAACTGCTTTGAGTTGTCGATGTATGTGGGTTGTGACAAATTCCCTCATGAGAGCGAACTGCCTGAGGAGTGGGAGAACAATCGCGAGTCTCTTCTCGTCTTCATGGAGCAGGTACAGAGGCAAAGTAGCCCCCGCAGCTCACACATACACACACACACACACACACACACACACATGCACACACACAAGGAAACCTGAGCACAATCAAACACGCCACACATACACATGCTTTTTATATTATAATTTTGGAGTTATTTCAGGGATATGGTTGTCCGCATTCATTTGTTTCTGTAATTCTTCTCTCCATATTGCTCACTTACAAGTCCCGTACTGATACCATACGAGCTGATCACATACTCTATACACAGTGAAGAATAGTTTAACTGTCAGACACCTAAATTGATGCCTCTCTGAAATTTGCAGAAAAGGCCAACAGGAAACCACTGGATCCTCTGAACGACACCGAGGCCAAAGCAAAAAAGAAATTCCAGATTTTATTAACTGATTTCATTAAATAACTGAGCAGTGCAAAGTATTATAAGATACTGAGGGTTGCAAAGGTCCCGTCCTCCAAATTCAGGCGAAACAAGGCTGCATTCTCAGCTGCACTTCGAGAAGAAATGCGACAAACTTGTCGGCCTGTTATGTTGTATTCTGTCTGGTGATGTGGGCTTCAGAGGAGCCAGCCCCCCTGCTGGGGCCAGCCTTTATTGAAATATTGATGCTGGATGAGGAGAAAAAATATTACAACATGTTAAAGTGTTCCGTTAAACTGAAGATCAAACACTGTGCGTCATACATTATACATCACATCATCATTATCCTGTAATATACATTGTATTAAATTATGCAGGAGATGTTGATGGGGTAAACTTAGGGCAGGATTCACACATGGCTGCGTGGGCCGTGCTTTTCATATGCAGGTGCATCGTGGGATCAAAGGTGTAGTGAGGGACCTGCAAGGTCGCGGAATAGCTAACGCCATCGTCTCAGTGGAGGGCATCGGCCACGATGTTCGCACAGGTAAGATATATCGCATTTCACCTGACTTTTATATATAATTTCAGCTATTGTTCATTTGAGCAAGCCACCATTACAAAACAAACACCTCAGAAATGTGTTCAGTTCCAGTTTGTCTGGATACGAGCAGCTGCCATTGTGTTTTTTGCAGCATGTGGATGTGTTTTCCCTTCATCCCTGAATTTTTATGTGAGTGAATAAGCTCAGATTTTGCAGTCAAAGCAGCAGCAGCTATACCTCAGGGTGCACTGACTCCACTGTCTCTACACCTCAGCTTATTCCTCAGGAATGAGTCACTCTTACAGTAAGTTAGTTTTCCGGTGTAAAGATGGAACAAAAAAAAAATACAAACAAAAGCAGCTGATGTATTTGAGTTGGAGTTTGACTCAATTCACAGTCATAGCCAGTGTTGTCGAGGCCCTCTGCTCTGAATTTGACTATCGATTTGTGCGTCCTCAAGGCAATCTCTGCTGATGCCTAAAAAATGCAGCCTTCAAAGCCAAAGTAGTTTTGTACTTAGAGCGTGAAATCGAATGTCCAAAAGGACATTAGCCATTATTATTCCTGGAACTAAGTATAAGTCACCGCTTCCTCTCAGAAACCCTGCTATTCTCAGTTGCAGTCGGGATAGATTTTTAGGCTATTTATTTAGAAAAGTGTACCTTTTCAGCTGCTTTGAATTTGCTTTGGAACCGTATAAGCTTTATAAACCGAAAGCAGTCATCCTTTCGTCAGGATGAATCGACCGTAGATCACTGAGAAGGCAGGACGGACAGACAGCCTGGGAGCTATTGATGCACATCAACGAAAGATGTTTTGCCAAACAAAGAATTCATTAGCTCATTAGCATTTTATAGTGATGCATATCAGGAAACAATTAGATTCCCTTCTGCCATCTCAATGTGAGTAATGTAAGCGCAGATGTCCATGTGTAACTGTTTGGATCGGCTGTAGATCAGCAGCAGAAACAGACCTGCTATCATGTATCATTTGTGTCTGTGACCGTTCAGACGTGTCAGGTGGGTGTTTGGATGACAGCGAGGAAGCGACACTGTCGTTTTTATGAGTGAGTCAACGGCTGAAAATACAGCACAAGAGCACTCGTGTTCCCAGGGTCACATAAAGGCAGCGTTCAGCACGGCGTGGCCAAGAAAATCCAGCATGACAAAGCAGAGCTATTTTTAAAAAATCTAAATAGGAATACAGAACACCTCCTTTCCAGAAGTAGAACACAAAGAACTCTCTAACTTTTATTTGAGGTTTCAGATTAAAGCTTTTGTGATGCTTGCTTCTTCTTTTTTTTGCCACTGCTTAGTAGGCTGTTCAAATTCAGCTTTCTAGGACAAGATTTGCATACTGCTGCTGTTGCACAAATAATGTGTAACTGTTATGCTTGTTGTGATTTAACTTAAATTTCATGTTAACATGGTCCTTTATACTGTAGGTAAAACCCTTGATGGTGCAGCATCTGTAGTAAAAAGTTTCAGAGAGAAAAGTGGGTATTGCTAAAGGTTGTGCCAACAGTAATTAGATCAGTCTTTGTTTTGTGTTTTTTTTATTGACCCTGAGAGCAGAAAAGATCAAACATGCTCACTGTACTTCTCTTATTACTCTGAAATTTGTCTTCTTTGGTCTATCAAGAGAAAGAATTAAGCTTGTTTCTTCTTTTTTTTCCACTTGAAGTCTCTATTAGAGGCTAAGAGTCCTGATGTCTCACCCTCTGCTGCTTTTGGACCCTCAATTTATGGAAGTGCTATGCTGAATTGCTGAAGTACCACTTTGATAATTTTTATGGGGAAAAAAAGTGAGTGGAAAAAAATGGGATGGACAGTGATTTGGTTTCATGTGATAAAAAAAAAAAAAAAGCTGATGAACATACATTATGATGAAGGAAAATGTTAGAAGTTGACAGAGTGAAAGGATGGCAAACATATCATCATCAAATACAGCGAGACTGTATTATATGTAGGGGTCACTGTGAAGTCATGAAACCCAAAAAGGTACAAGGCCTTATAGGGATTATTAAAAGTATATTATACTGGACCTTTCATGAACAAAGGAGCTAAATTTTTACAGTATTAATGAATTTTTCCCTCCATCAAACTGAATCAGACTAAATCCATAACAAATGTCACCAATGGTTAATATTTCTTATGGTAGAAGAAGCTGGCTTAGTTAGATAGGACACTGTAGAAACAAAATACTTTAAATTAGCCAACGTGAAGCTACATTTTACATACATCAACAGTGAGCTGAAACTTGGATTCGAAATAAAGCAATGTTAAGCTGCAATATGGTTATGGTTAGTGGGCTAAAACTTTGATAAAGGGTCACGTCATCAGATGAACCATCCACTTTATTTAACTTCAGTTTTTCCCACTGCTGTGTATCAACAACATTTTGTGCTGCTGAAGATGTATAATAGGCTACTGCCATTAAACTGACATATTGTGTAAAAGAAGTTTTACAAGTTTTACAAGTTTTACTTTCCTGCTTTTTGGAGTTCAGTGCGGCAAACTGGAAAGGTTTGTATGAGTATACGAAATATTTATTTGATGTTTGTGTGTGTGTGTGTGTGTGTGTGTGTGTGTGTGTGTGTGTGTTTTCAGCTGCTGATGGTGACTACTGGCGCTTGCTGAACCCCGGAGAGTACAGAGTGACAGCCAGGGCCGAGGGCTACAGCCTCAGCAGCAGGAAGTGCGAGGTGGGCTACGAGATCGGCGCCACCAGGTGCGACTTCATCATCGGCCGCACCAACCTGTCACGAATCAAAGAAATCATGGAAAAATTCAACAAGCAGCCCATCAGACTGCCCGTCAGGCAGCTCCAGGCTCGCAGGACCAGAGAAAGACGCACGGGAACATAATGACAGGATGAGGAAGCTGCAGGAAAAATTGAAAACAAACATCTGCTCTGATCTGACTGGGGTGAACTCCAGGCCTGGGTTTGGACCTTTGTCAGATTCCTCCACAGGACTGTCAGAGGAATTAGTGTTTGGAGATTGAAAATGTGGATTAATTTAAACGGGATGCTTTATTTGTTTTTTTGTTTAGTTTGGTTTCATCCCCAGGCATAAGCTCTCTCTGCGGCGACTGTTGTCATCTCAGCTTTCCTTGATATCCACCGTAAATGTAAAAGTATTTCTTTCTATCAAGGGCTATGTTTGTTCAACCCCTTTTTTTTCAGTCTATAATACATCTACCATCACTCCTTGTGACACAAGTATAAATACTGAAATGGCAGATAAGAGAATATAATCAATTCAGAACTTATTTTTTTAAATAAAAGAAAATTGATATACAAACTATAGATAAGGAATATGTCTTAGCATCTAATTTTAGCCACTCTGAGAAATGGCCATGACTGTCATTATGTACATACTTATTAACTTATATAACACATGTAAACCATTACAAAAGCTTTATTACCTGCACTTGTACAATTTTTGGTCCATTAAGAAACTTGTGGACACGGTGGCTTTTTGTGTGTCACTGATTAATTTTTTTTATAAACTTTGCATTTGGCAAATCATTAAAGAATTAAAGACTATTAAAGACTATGTTTGCACAAACTGAACTTATTAAGCTGCTCATGTGGTAGAGTGTGGATTTTACTCATGGAAAACACCTTGAAAGTGTCTGCATAAGGGTGTGTAATGTCCAATCAATTACACGATTTGAATTTCCAAGTAATTTAGTTTCCTGGAAAGAACCATGTAATATTAGTACTAATTATAGAGAAAGCAGTATTCAGTTGGTACACATTTACTGAATCTGTTCCAATTAATGGGGCAACCTAGTGCACAGGGCATCAGCTGGATATGTGAAAATGTGAATCACATAAATGTTGGAAATGTTAACGTTCATTTACAGGCAAGCATGCATGACGATATACTTCATCATATTCATATATAATCATTTAGCATTTTTTTTTGGGAAATGACACACATATAAAATCAATCTGTACCAAAGTATTTTAGAGGACTTCACATCGGAAATGATAAAGAAAGTCAAAATGTTTGCAGTAATGAGTGATTTACCGAGATGATAATATCAAAATGATCTCTGATTTTACATTCGCTCCTGTTTTGATTGAACCTCCCTAATGGAAAATAAACACCATTACATTCCCATAACTTAATTGTAATCACTGTGGTTAATTTTAAGCATCATCTCATTTGATTTCTGCAGCAGTGTGATCATATCGCAGGAGTGTCGGGGTGGAAAGGCTCTAATTATCAGAGCTCTGCTGGGGCTTCCACAGATCACTAGCTTATTCTGACAACAACACCGACCCTCCTTCTCTCTGGCCAGCATGCAATTAGAGGAAGACCTTAACCTCTTTTCTCTTCCTCCAAAGGTTATTGAATGGAGACTCACACACCTGTCATCATCTCAGAGCATTGGAGAGCATAAGACATATCAGAGGTTCTTAGTATTACCATGCTTCCTGCAGCTCTATACCGGAGTCAGTGACTTTGATTTGAAACAGAAAGAATCTGTACAGCATGTAAGGGGAATTTTACATATTGAAGGGGTCATCGGGGTGGTTTTTCAAGTTTTAATCTTTTAAATGCAAAATGAAAATAAACCGTTATTTTTGGTATTAAAGTTACTGTGTCAATGTATGGAGATGGTACAATAGGCAACCTCACTGTTTGCATGCCTTACATAAAAAACTTGAATCTATTTCAGTCCTGTATAAACTGACAAACTACCAAGCTAGCAAGGAAGGAAGAAGAATAAGAGAACAGCTGGATGTTTGTAAAATGAAACAAGGTTAGTGAAATGTCTACCATATTTCTTGGCAATCCATCCAAATGTCAACCTGCTGGTGGCGCTACAGGAAAAGTCAGGAGATGATCAAAGTCGGTAGGATTCTGGGACTGGGCACGATGAATATCTGTGCAAAATTTCATGGCAATCTGTCCAATAGCTGATGAGATAACTTGATGAGAACTTGTAAGACAAACTTCTTCCCATATGGACAGCAGACGATCCCTTTGAGTGATAGTGGGTGTGGATCAGGGTGGGATGGGGGGAAGGTGGTTGCACGGTGTGCAGGGTGTGCAGTGTAGCCGCTGCGGCCTGCAGCTGTGATACTGTGCAGATGTGTGGGAAGACACAGGCACCAGCTGACCTTGCCAGCAGTTGAAAGGCCAACGCTTCTCAGAAGTCTGTCCAGCCTTTGAAGTGTTAGAGTGCCGCCCTGGATATCACAGGAGTGAGTCGCCATGCAGGATTGGTAAACCAGCTCTTAACCTCTCTTCCCTCCGCTACTCCAGAGCCCCGGAGACAGATTAGACTCTCTGTGGGCTCAATGCACATCAAAGATGACAACCAGATCAGCAAGGAGGAGGATCATGGCTAGAAAAATTTGTTAAAGATAAGTTAAGATGCATTATTTACTTCGATCCCATATGTGCAGAAGACATAAATATTTAAGTGTGGTTTGATGTACTTGTTTTGATTAAACCTCAGGGAAATTCCACTTTCATGCAACGTGGCTTAACTGGGCTTATTTTCATACTTTTGACCATACATGAATACCAATGATGATGCCAGATGGAAATGTTAAGGGATCAACTGAGTCAGCAGGATTCATCCTCTGGGCACAATGAATGCACAAATTCATGGCGAAAAGTCAGGGTGATCACTTAAGTCATTAAAAGTCATCCACCAGGGAACATTAATGTCTCTATATAATTTAACTGCAACCTATTCAATGAATGTTGAGATGTTGTTCAGCCTGGACCAGGCTAGAGAGTTGAGCTTACCACTGCCAGAGCCAAACTGCTAACGTGGCTTCAAATAAGAGCCAGGCTGTAATAAAGCAGAATAATCCTTTAATGTGTGTGAACCGAGTTAAAAAGTCAAACTGTAAGTAAGACTGTAAATAAGTTTTTGAAACAAGTTGAATACATTGTTAACAGATGAAATATTAACAACACATTGACCCCATTTGCAAATACGAGTCTTTTTCTTAAGATCAATATTTACTTGCCGTGTGAATCTCTCTGGTGTTTAATGAAACACATTATCAATCGTTAACCAAACTCAAACCGTCAGGGCACAGATCAGTAGTGTGTGTGTGTGTGTGTGTGTGTGTGTGTGTGTAGTAGGAGTGAGTAAAGCTTTGGTGTTGTGTGGGAGGCTGCCAGGAGTAAAAGGAGAGAGGGGACTGCCCAGTGAAAAAGCCACAGTGCAGATGATAGCCTACAGGTTTCGTTAACGAGCAAACTAACTCCACACACACCAGCAGCAGAGCACACAGGACAGACGTACACTCAAATACAGCTGGTACGCGCAGCAGCTCTAGGTTTAGGAAAATGGGATAATGGGAGGTTTTTTGGATATTTAGTCAAAGAAAAATTGTGACAATGCCTGTTATTGATTATTTACAATAATTACATTTGTACAATACATAGCAACTAAACATAGAAACACATAAACGATAGATAGAAGATAAAATACATTCATTGCCAAACATCCAAATGTATTCAAGGTCTTGCGCACTCACACAGGTGTTTGCACTCACAGCTGATTAACCATCTGCTCAGGTTGAAGCTGGGTGGAGCTATGCTGGGAACTACATGAGATGGGCGGTTTTGTGCTACATAGGAGTGATTAGCAGCGATTAGAAGCGAAATTCTTTTTGCGACATGTAACCCCCATAAACTGAACAGAAAAATCACAGGCGACTCAATTGTTTCTCTCTGAAGTTTAGATCTTTGTTTTATTTTTTTCATACTCATCATCTGGTTCAAAGTAGTGGATCTGTGTTAAATGTAGATCTAACTGATGAAAAAAACATGAACAACTATATTCAGTTGTGCTTTATTTTACAAGTGCATTATTTCCAAATGAGTTCTTGAAAGTTTCCTGCGAAGAACAGTTCAGTTTGGTCATAAATTTAACAGTTTAATTAAGTGGTAGATTTATGTTGCAGTTCTACCAAAAGTCCAAGAGGTGGCGCATAGCACGTTCATGGAGAGTTGACGTCAGGAGAGGGGAAGGGAGGGGGGAGGGGGCGGAGTCTAGTACATGCGCAGTCTTATCAACGTTAATTAAAAGTTATGTCTCTTAATTACAATGTTGAGGTTATCCAGCAGAGAGTTGCCTTGTTCCGAGAACTGTTTAGTTACCAGAGGATCCAAGAGGACCACGTTCATGTGTCTTTTATGACTGTTCTCTGGTGAGTGTGAGTCACTTTTTCAGTGCTAGCTTAAAAGCGATGTTAGCCTCATTCTAAATTTATGATGGAAAAAAAACCAAGGTGTTGTGGTTGATAAAAAAAACTCTGCGCTGTAGAGTTTGAGATGTGTTGTTTTTGTGTTGTGACATATTGCTTGCATAAACTGTCTTGTGAAATGTATTTTCTAGTCAGTCATGTTCTATTTTGTGAACATTTGAGTGAGCCATAAGCTTAAAAAAGGTTAAAAGAAAACCATGAGATATTTAAGCAGCCTCTTACCTACGACCAAATCACGCGCCAACACAAATAGTTCCACAACTGGACTGGTACTGGACACTTTCCTGACATGCACACTAGGTTGTTACCTCAGGTGTGCGCTGAGGTATCCAGGTTTTTTTTCCTTCCCTTCTTCCTTTCTGACAGTTACATAATTTATGTTAATCTTTGCAAAGTTACAATCTAAGATAGATAATGACTGTTAATGTAATGCTAATTAACTGCCAATAAAACACCTGTAAAGCAGTGATACATGTAGTTAAAAGTCCCAGTGCTGTTGTACTCTATATCAGCACTGATTTGGTCAGAAGTAGCTGTTGTAAAATGGTATTCATCTGCATACGATAAAAAAAGAATTTGACATTAACTGAAGTTAAAATGTATGGTATGCAGGTTGTTTTTTTTTTTTTTTATGGTCGATTTCTGAACGAGGATGACTGCAGGAGTTTCAACAAGCGGGACCCCCGACCACCACTGCGGCTCCACATAAAGAAGTCCAGGAGCAACTCCATGGATTTGGATGCACTAGCTTCTCCACTGGGATACCAGGTAAGATCTAACATAATAGAAACATAGGGTGCCCTAACTGAACTAAAAAGAAAAAGACTCATAGTCGACTTACTACAAAAACTGAAAATTTCTCTTGAGGAAGGATACAACTATACAACTGAAGAGGAAATAAATAAGGAATAAAAAAAAGGGTTATACATTGAACTCAGTAATTTGAATACCGGGTTAAAAAGTGTAGTCATTTTGTTTTTCATATTAATGTGTCAAACAGAGCTCTGAACAGAGGGATGTTTTGAGTTAATTTGTTTTATTTTAAAGGCCTTGCTTTTTTATTAAGCCCATATTCACGTGAGTGCTGTTTTTTAATTCTGTGAGTATAAACAAATGCTATTGCACAGAGCAGTGGTTGTGTTTTACTTATCATCCTCCTCATAGAGCCTAAGTATTAGATATTGGTGTATTACTATTTTATTGGCATCTAACCCAGCTCCTCATAACTACTGGTTACAGTCATTTGAGAGTTTTTTTTTTTTTTTCTCAAAAGACACTGATGGCTGATGCTCTTGTCAAGCAACAATCGGCACCAACTGTTCCCGGCTAAGAAACCACATTTAGCGGCAGAGAAAACTGACAAATAGCCCCTTTACCAAGCTCTCACAGACCTTTTCTTAACAGCATGGTTGTTCAAAGAAAAAAAAGGAGAAAGCACAAGTGCAACTAATAATGTTGATGATGAATTATTCATTAATAATGGCCCTGTTCCATTTAGGTGTCCCAGTAAGTGAAAACCAGTGAGCCAGCATGCGCAATATCAAAGCCCTGGAACTGAACATCTTACTGAAATACAGTCTTCATTAAGGTATTGAATTACAGTGGTACTGTGTGACACTATGTGAAAAAGGTCTGAATCTGTGCCTGAAATCGTTTGCTGTCCACAATTTTATGTGAGTGCATTTTGAGCATGTAAATGTATTCACTATATAGTGTCTATGAAATGTACACGACTTTAAAGTTAGAAAGGGAGCGATTTCAGATAGATCCCACGTTCACAATATACAGGACGGATGGTAGAAATGGGAAAGATTGCGATATTTGCAACTAGGGAGCATCCATTTCATGTCAGAGACAGTTAGTTGATAAAGGTGCAAGTTGCAGGGAGGGAGATGTTCATCAAGCAGCGTCTGTACACTTCACACAGTCCTGAGAAGTGGTCTGATCAGCCAAAATATGTGAAAACACCTTTGTGGGTGGGGTGTGGATGTGTGCAGGAGCCTGATCTGCCCTAAACTGCACAAAACTAACAAGTACAACTTTCCCCTGATTTTCATTAAAATGTGATACTTTAGTTTTTCTTGGGAAAAACATATAAATCAGTATTGACACTGAGCAGCAGCCACGCCTATGACATAACAGCCCAGCAACAATATGCGTCACATTTTCTAGAACACAGTCAAACAGAAAGCGTATGGTGAAATATGGGAGAGAAACAAGAGTACAAGTGGGGTAATAAGCACCACATGCTCTTTTTTTATTGACATATGAAGGAGATAGTCATGCTGGAATCTCCAGGAGAGTTTTCACAAATTCGCCTATATGTCATTCAGATGTGGAGGTGAAGTTTGTTGGGTTTATGGAGTTTGGTTGAAACACAAAGCAGCATTCATAAACAAGAGGACTGGTTTGTGTCAGGAGAAGGGGCCCTTGGCTGGGATCATTTGGATATTTAAGTCAACAAACCCAACATTCCTTCTTTGCTATCACTTTTCATATGCTTTATTTTTCGTTATGAGGCTTTCCAAATACCTGTCAAACGAGATGTTATTGCCCTTTTTTTTACACATTTAAAAAGAAAATTAATCTTCACTGCACCCACTGCACTAAATCACTTGGAAGCATTAGTGTAGCTTAACAATTCATTCAACAAAAGATCATGGGCTTCATGACAAATAACATTCTGAGCTCCTTTTTTAACCTCTTGATTTCTGGTTCAAAGGGTTATAAAGAGAAAAACGACAAACATTCCCGTGTTTTACAGAGCGAGGTGTCCACTTTTCACTTTTGAGTTGTGATTTATTTCTCACTCACGGGGGTCAGTTGACTGAACGAGTTGAGGCCAACCATGATTAAGCTATGTGTTATGGTCAGTGCCACCCACCTGAAGATAATCACTGGCTCCTGGGGTGCAGATAAGTGTACACAGTCTCAAGTCATTTACAGCTGAGGCCGTCTCAGTTAGCCGCTGATGTTGTTTCATTACCACCTGCACTGTGGTGTGAACTGAAAAATCGCTTCCCTCTGGCTCAAACTGATTGCAGGTGGAGACAGTCCGAATTGCTGCGGATACAAAAGCTGGAAGTTATATCAGATGTGTCAAACTCTCCTTTTTTTCCCCTTGTGCCCCACAATGATTTGTTTGAAAAAAAAAAAAAAGCTTTAAGGACAAGATTATGACTGATGTTGTAATTTGGGTACCAAAGTAAAACAGTGATTTTGTAAGCATTCATTTAGAACATATTCAATGTTTTTTAGCTTAATGGAAGATGTGCTAAATTTGTTGAATACTAAAAAAACATTTATTTTGCTAAAATTACACATTTTCCTGGTTTAACTGCAGAAGACTTTGGACCCAATCCAAAACAGACCTTTGCAAAACCTTCCAGAACCCATCATGGATAACTTCATTTTGTAAAAAGAGACTGTAAAAAGAGCACACTTTTTCTTTTTTCAAAACAGTACCAGACCATTTTGGTAAAGTCTACAGTTTACTTTAATCATTATGGTCAAAATATTAAACAGTCATCTTCCTCATTTTCTCCATCAATTACAATTACAATCACCATCAACAGCAGATATTCTCATCTTATCAACAGCAGTCGTAACTGTCAGCATCATCACCCCCATCATCTGTCAGCATCATCACCACCGTCATCTTCACTTTGTCAGCTTAGCCATCTTTAGCAGCAGCATTTGAGCCAAGGTTTAATAAATTAGGAGGTACATAACAAAACACTTCCGGCTGTCAAGTCAGTCACCATAACAAAATGAGGTATATTACACTCACTTCACTGTCAACTATCAACAACAGTTAAAACTTAATTTGCATTTGAAGCAGCACATTCTGTAACACTCAAAACAAGTACAGTGTCGTCATAAATTACATGTACGTATATTAAAAAGACACAAAAATACTTTTCACTTTGTCATTTATCTAAACCTGTCAACATGTATCATTTCATGTTTAGCTTGTTTTTTCACCAATAACCATAGTCATTGTTTATGAGAAAAATAACTACTCTACATCAGTGCAAAAAACATCAGCAAGAAATTACCATGGAAAGCTGAATTAGGGTACAGAAATACAGTGGCAGATTCTAGGTAATGTTAATGTATGGAAGTGAATAAGGCAATGATTTATTCTGTCTGAATTGTTCAAGATATCCAAATGTTAACGTGAATGGAAAAAACTAAACCACCTTATTTTACAGAATTTAAGGCATCAGATGTCTCGGAGTGCCATACAGTACTACACAATGCATCATGTATCCAAAACAACCATTTCTCCTCTGTTTTTATCATAAATCCTTAAACTGGTGGACACAAAATAAAAGCAAACATCTATATGTATTAATTGTTAATTACATTTTTTTTTTTAAATTTATCATCTCTTATGTGCAGCTACTAACATTTGGCTCACTGGGTGTCACTGATAATTGTGGCACTGTGTGTTCTAACTGTACATACCACATCTCACTTATAGCTCCCCTCCCCCACACACATATGCAGTCTGAATGCACTATGTCCAAATCTCCTGAAAATCCCAATGGAAGAACATAAACTGAAAATCAGATGTATGTAAAATAAATGTTCATGAGAAATATTATTCTGTATTCTCTGTCTACCGAGCGGAGCTCAATCTAAAGCCATCTGGTACAGGGCTTCCTGTCCTCTGATACAGGAAAAATAGAACATAACAGGTAGTGGATCAGATGATACCTTGTCAATCAAGAGGGCTCGTGACCTGTCTTTGAGAATTGCCTGAAAATAACTATACAGTACAAGCAATATGACTAAATTAATATACAGTATGTATCTAGTCAATGTGCATGTAAAAGTGTGGTACTGCCATCGTTTTATAGCTATCCATCCCATTTAAAAGGGCCTATGCTGATTATTGGTTGCCATGTATCCTTCCTAAAAATACTGAAATGTCATCATTTTGATTTCCATGGATACATCTAACAATAAAGCTGAAGATCTAATTATGCAAAAGGCAAAGCTTCTCTGCCAGTAAAACAATTTGAATGGGAAAAGATTCTGCCCCTTGTAGTTCATTGAATTGACTCATTTGACCTATATACCATATACATAGACTGAACTGATATTTATTCCCTGATTTGTGTGTAATTAAACTGATAGAGCTTAAAATACACGTGCCACATTACACTACCCAGCATCAATTCAAACAGGTTCAGATTCCTTGTTTTAAATATGCAATGCTGCCCGATTGTTTAAGTCATTTTTGAGCATAAATGCCCAAAACTTCAGTGGTTCCAGCTTCTTAAATTTTATTATGTCATGTTTTTCTTTTATGATAATAAACAGAATATTTTTTGACATTTTATGGACCAAACCAATAACTGATAAATCATTGATAATGTTGCAGTGCTAAAAAAATAATTCTGGCAAGAACTAATTTCTTTTTGTTTTTTATTCTGGTAAATAATTGTATAGTGAAGAGAGGTTATTTGTATGTTGAAGGCTCGCAGGTTACAGGTCTGTTCTTCATAGAATGAATCATTTCAGCTCTTACACCCAGTGCCAAAGACCAAACACTTTGAATGTATAGTCTGTATTTTGTAAATGCTTCTGGAAATATGAGTGTCACAGGATGATTTTCAAATATTATCTATTGCTTTTTCAGTTTAAGACCTTTACTGTTTTTATGTAAAATCACACCTCTTGAGGTAGAAACTATTTGATCAGAGGTGACAGTTAATATTACGAAATCTAGTCCTTACAATAGTACCCTAAATATTGTGTTTCGGTCATAAGGAGGGAATCTACAATAACTAGTTATCTTAGCTAAACTTCCACTTTCATAGTGATCATACCAGCCTGTAGCTAATAGCAAGCTAATTTGCTAGCCTGCTAACCTTTCAAGAATACAGAACTGTTATGATCAAACTGATGGAAAATACCATCAATATTTTTAAGTGAGCCACTATACAACATAGTTTAGACATGTTGTTCGGTTACGGGCTCAGACACAAGAAATTAATCTCAATTAGGAGCATGATGATTGCCTTCACTGAGCCTGACTAACATACTAACTAGTGCTAGCTACTGTTCAATAACTGCAAACTGATTTTATTGTGAAAAAATCAGAGTTGTCCAAACAAATAGGAGGTGCTGCCTTCATGATGCTGTCACAAATATCACAAAGGAAAATAAAGACATGTACATTTCCCTTTGTTGTCCTTCTTTCCCAAGTGTGTGAGACAGCATGAAGCAGTCTCTGTGGGTTACTCCTCTCTGTGAATAACAACCCGGGCAAGTACAGTCGGTCACGCTCCACTTGCCTAAACAACCTTAGGGGCATATGTCAGTCATGTCAGAGAAGGCAGCCGGTTTTGAAGGCCCATTTTTCCCATTAAAACTCTGCTTGGCCGGGTCAGTAAGTCCTTCCAAATGGGCGCTGACAGCACAAACAATGGTAATGTGTTAATACACAAGAAACACATTATCTCGCTTTTTTTCCTTCCATTGGCCCTCACACTACAAATGCAATGTATTACAAAATAAAAGTAGTCCAAGAATTTACTTAACTGGGAGTGTTTTTTTCCCAATCAATTCTGAAAAAACCTGAGGCGGACTGTGCAACGGCACTGTCTGCTGTTCTGTATGTTTTCATCTTTTCTACAATTAGGGGATAAAATATATAATAAATTTTGGTTAGGCTAGTATTCAGTGCTACATACAGCGTGAATGTATCAACTGGTCACTTGCAAACACTTTGCACAGACTAAAACAGACATACAGCCTTTCTCATCTTTTTTAAAGATATTATGAATATATGCTACAGTAATGTTGAAACAAACATATACTGCAAAATCAATATATCTTATGTCAGGCTGAAAGCTACTCTAGTTAAAGTAATGAGGCTATGAACTGGCCGTTCTTCTTGGGTTAGCACATCTGTCTCTCCAGGTGGATGTGAAATCTGCCATTGTTTAATGTCCTCGCAGCAAGTTCACTGCACTGATCTGCTGTTCTGGGAACTCAGTATGCAAGCACAGTGGTATTCCTGTGCAGGGATTTGCCCTTGTCTGTCATGACTCCTCTTTTTTTCTTTTTCTTTTTTTGGCATGTCAGACCAAATTCAAGCAGACGTGGACAGGAACAACCAATATTTGTCCTCTTCTTAATCTACGATAAATCAGCTTCACGTTTCCCTGACAGTTGCCAGGTCAACCCTCAGACCATATCCCATCAGTCCACTCTCTGTCACTCCACCGTTGGTATGCTGTTGCCTTGGTTCTCGTGCCCGCGCCCGGACGTGTTCAAGGAGCTGCGCTTCAGCAGCCTGTTGATGATGTCAGTGCATGTCTTCTTGTACTGGTGCCGAAGAAGGGAGTACACGAAGGGGTCGCAGGCCGCCTTGCTATAAGCTAAGCACTTGGAGACAATTCCCCAGTGAGGATTGATAGGCACCGCTGGAAATAACTCCACGATCCTGCAGGCAAGCATAAAGAGAGGGGGGGGTGAGAGGAGAGGCAACTCAACACACTGGAAAAGACATGCATGCCCTAAGCTTATTATGCAGAAATAAAAAATACATTTGCAAGACATTGTTACCCTTAACATCACCATTTTTTTTGGCTGGGAGCAGGGTGCTTCTTTACTCCTGTGTGATTATGTAAAGAACCAGCATTTATTTCTGAAGAGAGTCACCTTAGAAATATTTTGTCTTAAGTTATTGTTTGCAATTGCCCTCATGATAAAATATAGGCAGCTGGCAAGTGAACCTCCATGAAGAGCTTCCCCCTCTTTCTTTCATGTGTGTGGATTTATAGTGTGAGGCTACTTTTCACCTCATTTCTCATTTGCAGCCAGCAGCATTTCATGTCAGAAAAGGCAAAGGCAGAGCCCCCGGAAGAATAAAACAGACCTGTCTAAGCAGTAATGAGTGTCTGGAAACAGGCCAATTAACTGTGGTTGTGATTTAATATAGCATTAGACTGAAGGCTAAGAAGAAAAACCTTAAATGACAGAGGACGGTGAGTTCTTCCAGCAAATCTGAGGGGAGAAAAACCCTCTTGTGTACTTAAAGTTTCGTATATTTGATATGAGGGTCACCTAATGAGCTGTACAGTCTCGCCTGTTGTCTGCATCTCGAAGTTGCTAATCTCACTCTTGCTCATAAACAAATTGGTGCTTCCACTCTAATTTTTGTCAAGTGTTGAAATATTTTACCGTATGTAGTGTCATAAAAGGTGTAAAAAAATTTTTTAAAAATCGCTGATCCTCTACTCTTGCACTCTGTATGATTACTCCGTCCACAATCGAGCTCTGTCAGCGCATTAACACCGGCCCAACATGGGCCAGTAGCCATCACTGGCATTTGCCCACACACTCCACAGCACTGGAGTGAACAGGAGGTTAAGTCAGCTGCCACATCGCACAGCAGGGTTTTTACTATACACATGATGACCCTGACAACAAATGAGCACTGGAGAGGCAGCGGAGGAGCTTTTAGCGTAATATATTCAGATTGTAATTAGTAAACTGCCATTTGCAGAATGAGAGCATGCACAGTGCTGCTGTGGTCATTCATTACTGACAGTTTGCTAATAACACAACAAATTGTAGCTGCTCATTGTCCAAGTGACTGAAAAACTCAGTGACAACCTGTTTTGATTTAAAAGTCTAAATTAAAGTCTTAATTAAAGATGTTAATGAGCAATATTTAGAAGATGATATATCTCCCACCAGACAATCATTTAATTTTTATCTTCTGTCTTAAGCGAGCCACTGCGCAACACAGCTGTACATCTTCCTAGTAGAAATACATGTTACATAAGATGTAGGGTACTGATATATGATGTCTTAAAGGGCCAGTACTTTACAGTATGGTCTTTTTACTTAATATGCAAGAAATCAATATACTTAACTGTATTACACTAACAGAAATGGACACTTGTGACGTCGGATATCAATCAAACTGTGACTTTACAAGGCCAGACCCAATTAAACTTAAAAATAGAGACAGGAAGATTTTTTTCTAGAATAGTTATTTTCTGTTTTCAGTGGTGGTCCTGGGGCTGTTTCACTGCCATTCACAATTAGCTTCACTTTTTTTTATTTCCAGCTGTGAGCCGCTCCTTTAAATTTACATGTTTTGAGTATATTTTAATTTGTCACTCTTCCAGTATGGGAATGGGGCACAGATATATTTTCTGACCTTTACTTAGTAATTTACTCATCTATTAGTACCCAGCCCTACCCAGGAGATAATTTTGGTTTTCTGTGTCCAGGCTTTGAGATAAGCCGAACTTTCTCTGAGATCAATGCACTGACTGGGGTGCTCACAACATAAAAAAAAAAGACATTTAAAATCTTCCATAAACTGTCCCGGTTATTCTGGATGATAAATCAGGAGCCATTTCTTTGCTAGAAAGTCACAAAACTGACAAAACAAGGTGAGAAAAATTAGGAGTTTAGACAAAAAATGTGATGATTTGATATTCTCATCTCCTATGTATAATTATTTTAACCTGTACAAATAAAACTCTCATATCCACTTGCACATCACACACTTATGACTCACTCACTACAGGCCTCATTTGACATCCTGTTTTTATCCAGTGATTGATGCAAGTGGATTCTACCTAACTAACTGAGATGCACCCATCGAACTTGAGGAGAAAAGTGCTAATGCAGCAGCAACAGCAGAGCAGAGGCATATTACTTATCACAAGGTCAGCCAATCTCATCTTCCAACTCTTGCTGGTGTGGAGAGGAAGCAGAGACAAGGCAGAGGGGAGGAAGTGGGGGCAGTCGACAGGAGAGGAGGGAGATTTGGGGGATACCAGCAAAACAAAAGGGCTGTGTATACGCCGCAGTATGTGTGCCAGCACGGTTTCCCTCTCCTCCTCCCTCCCTCTCTCTCTCTCCAAGACTCACCTTGTGATCACATAGGGAGCGAAGCAGAGCATGAAGGTGCCAATGAAGGTGCTGATCTTCCTCGTCGCTCTCTGTCGTCGCCTCTTCTGCTCCTCCAGGCAACGCTGGCGAACACTGGGAACACAGTGTTTATAATCAGCGGGACACACTCAGGGAAGACCTGAAAGTGTCTTTAGAAATCTCATAAAGGACAGCGAGGAGTGGGTGTAGGCTACTGCTGTCCATTTGTGCTGTGCAGGGGTTTATTAGAGAAGCAGCCAGCAGAGGCTGAGCTGAGGCAAAAATAACTGATTTCTCCCAAAGACACTTTGTAATACAAAGTGAGAAATCCCTTTTATCCACAATTATACATATACAATACTTTCCATGTGTGCATGTGTGACTTTAGGCGTGAACCTGAATGCACCACGGCTGTGATGTCATGATGACACACTGCTTATAGTAATAGTTTATGAAAATGAGGTCATCAGCGTGAGCAAAGACAGCCAGGAGTTAGAACATCAGTATGCACCTAATAGAAAGTAGCTCACAGTAGTAACACACAAACACACACACACACATTGGGTTTTTTAGCCATACTGTAAGGAGGCAGAGTAAAGGAATCACTGTATGAAATTTCAGTATAATCAGATTTTGCATCCCCCTCTGAATACTGAGGGCACAACTCAAATGTCAGTGCAAAGCATCATTAACTGTACTGTTTTGTCCTGACACAGATACAGAACTGTGTCATTTCAGGTTTTAAAATCAACATGAAGAGAAATGATGGCACCAGTGACAGGACATTTCCCCTCTTTTTTAATCAGAGGATTTGAACAGTTTGTTCTTTTTCTTCTTTTAACTGAAGAATCTTGAAACTGCCTTATTATAGGCTTTTCCAATATGGATCTACATTACAGAAAGCTCTGGGATCAGTGATAAGAAGTGCTTTGTGAAGGTGTAATAAAAAAAAGCCGAACAAACAGGAATAAGTTAAAGGAGCTCACCTGGGGTGTATATCCACCAGCAGCACCAAAGTTTGCATTGTAATAACATCGATCCTCTTACAGTGAAACCTTGCCACTTTAAGCACTTTGAGGTATGTGACACATAACACTATAAAAGACAGGAGAAAGGTGAAGGAGTGGAAAAATACGGTGAAGATAACAAACTGGGTCCGACTGCTCGCCCTGGGGTTGGACAGGGTGCAGGACGCGTAAAGCCGGTGATATCCCACCCAGGAGAGGCAGGTGGCCACCGTGGAGAAGGACATGGAGTGCGCCCACGTGTACCCGAGCACAAAAGCCGCGTCTTTATGGCGCATTTTGGAGTGATACCTCAGGGGGAACACCACCGCGATCCACCTGTCGATGCTCAGAGCTGCCATGCTCAGCATCGAGTTGGTGGACAGGAAGGTCTCCAGGAATCCCACGATTTGGCAGAATCCGTCTCCCCCCGGCTGAGCCTTACTGACAAGTCCCACCAAAGTGAGCGGCATGTTGGACACGGTCAGCAACAAGTTGCAGAAGGTGAGATTGAGGTTGAACAGACCGGGCACCTGCTTGCGGATCTCCGGGTTGTACAGAAAGCAGATCAGCACCAGGACGTTGGACAGCAACGACACTATAATAATCACAACCACCAACACAGAGAGAATTACCTCCGCAGTGTCCATCCTGTGGGCCCCCGAAACTCACTTATCCGCACTTTTTGTGCACATATCCATTCTTGTTTCGCCGCTGCAAAATGGCATTAATCACCCATAACCGTGTCCATGCATCCCCAGATCTCTCCACCGGTGGAGATCCCCGTTTTCTCTCCACTACATTATCTCTGTGCGCGAGCCAGCAAAGATGATCAGGAGGATTCCAGCATGACAAGAAGTATGTGTGGGGATTCGTAAGGTCGATTTCCCCTCTTTTTTTTCCCACACTAAACTACGGGAAACAAGCTCTCGTGCCAAAGCTGCTCTATTCTGGCACTGCGTCTTGCGGTGGCGTTTTGTCGTCCTGTGATGCGCTCTTGAGGCATCACCCCTCCGCACACACTGCACAGTGTGTGGGCTACTTGATCTCTCCCCCGTCTTCTCTGAGAAACAGTCAAAGACAAAGGACATTAATAAGGGTGAAGTGGGGGATTCTTAGTAGAAATGGGAAATGGCATAGATTTCCCCCTCAGAGAGTTTCCTTCCTTTCACCTAATCCAAACTTACCTTTGATGGAAATTTGTGGAGCAGATTTAACAGTAAATGGCACTTCTGTAAAATGTGTAAAATGATTTCGTTTGTACACTTCCTGGACTATTTTCTTTTTAAATAAATAATTTATTGTGAATTTCCTACAGCATTAAATGATGTCATCCTTGTCTGATGTATTCAAAGTGCTTTTTTTTTTTCTTTCCAAGGGAAGGGAGACGTGGCCAAGAAGACAGCAGTGTCATGGCAATAAATTCATGACAGGTAAAGAAAACTGTCACACACTGCACAACAGAGCATAGACAACATCTTATGAACAAGCACATATTTTAATTCTCAAAATTCATCACAGCATATGTCTTTTTTTTTTTCACTCTGGCCCATTTAATAAAACCTTTTTTTTTTCTTTTTTTTAACCAAAATGTCTGATAAAAGACAAATGAATTCATGTTAAGCTGGTCAAGTTTGGTTTCATTGCATTGAACCATCATTGCATTCCAGCAGCATCTCATCCTCCTCATGCTTTTCTCAAATATCTTCACTAATTAAGTCTGCTTCATCAGATTGATAAGGAGCAACATCTTCCGTTCCTCTGGAAGCCGGATGACGCCCCCGCACTCTGCTGCTGCCCCTCTGGACTTGGAGTGTGGAGAATTTTTCCTCTGAAGCGTGGGACTCATTGGAGTGTGCTGCGGCACGTGAGCCACTGAAAGCGCTGGAGCAGGGTGAGGTGGTGGTGTGGTTGCAATAAGGGAAGGGTGGGGTGGTGGTGGTGGGGGGGGGGTGTGAGAATGCGTGGGTAGAAAGAGTTATTGTTGCTGCAACACACATTCACATGGTGTTTGACTGTGGAGATGTGATACAATGCAGGCCGCTGTGTTCGCCTCACTTTCTCCAGCGTGGCAAAAGGTGAGATGGAACAGGATAAAAATAAATAAATAAATAAAAAAAGGTGGAGGGAAAACCTTGGATGTGATGCTCATTAAAATGCCATCCTGTAATGGTGTCTGAGAAGTACATGGGATGGATGTTTGCTCCTGATGCAAAAAGAAAGTGGCTGCAAGGGAAGGACTAGACAACTCTGCCAGCTGCCGGGTGACATTCTGAAATGCAGCCCCATCTTGGTCCTGAGTAAGACTTTCGCTATGATGGAGGCATTTCCATCATTATTCTCTCCCATGTCATAGGAGCAATCAGTCTTTGGAGAGATGGCACAATCAAGCGCTGTCATGCAAGCGCCTCTGTAGCTCTCTCCTGTCAGTTCAGAGGGCCTTATCAGCACAGAGCCACCAGTTGATCTCAAACACAAGTTCAGCTTTTCTTTTTTGCCGGAATCGCTTTAATTATTCTTTTCATAATTAAATGCCAGCAACACGGACAATAGTGCTTGTGAAAAAAACAGTCATTCTAAAAACATAGCTTAGAGGGGATTGAGTGATATGGGTGGATTTGTTGTTTTAGCTGGAGCTCCAGCTAAAATTTTCTTTTAAAAAAGTGACTAAGATGAGGATTTTTGCTGAAGACAAAAACAAAGCCACATAACAAACATCCCCATTGAGCATCATGCCACATTAAACAGATGCGTATGGAAATAGCTTTTGATAAATATGGATGCCGGTTTTTTCCAAAATACA
Organism: Seriola lalandi dorsalis; assembly: GCF_002814215.2. Lineage (NCBI taxonomy): Eukaryota > Metazoa > Chordata > Actinopteri > Carangiformes > Carangidae > Seriola > Seriola lalandi. Next base: position 832,039 of record NW_019525069.1, on the reverse strand, counting down.
AACTATCCTCTTTCATTCCACCTGAAAGAGTATTTATTAGATGAGAGCATTATGTGTATGCAGATCCATGTAAATGAGGCCTAATTCGAGGTGGACACATGGGCTTTGACGACTCCGGGCCTCAGGTAATATCACCTAGAATGAATAGAGCACAGCAGCTGCTTTGTCTGGTGTTGGATGAGTGCATCTCACTGATAAATCATGCCAAATACAGACACAATAAAAGCACAAAATATAAAACCATCGTAAAACATGCATGAGTTATAGAGTGTTTTATAAACTACAGTTAAACTAGCAGGTTTCAGTTTGTTTATATTGTTGACTTAAGGGCTACATTTCACTATTTTCATTATTATTTATTCTGCTTTTAATATGTTGTTTAGTCTATAAAAAAATCAAAAGATATACATACAGCTACGTACCAGAACTAGGCAGCGAATCCTCATGTTAGAGAAGCTGGAACCATTGGCTGAAACCTTTTGGTTTCACTGTGTTTGAGACAAGATCTCAAGTTTGCAGGTCCGCACTTTGAAGATAATACCTCTTGTCAGAAGATTTAACAAGTGCAGGACTTGACTGTGAGAGATGGTAGGACGAGAGAGAGCCTGCAGCACTCTTCCCTTTTTGCTGTGACAGTGTGGATTTGAATTCGCTGCCAGTTCCAATTCCACACTTGAGTTCCCTCGGATTGGCAGGCCAGCATAAATTTTAAACCTAGATGTATGCTTTAGCTGCTACGTTTTCCTGACTCACCTTTTGAATATAGACTTGTCACTTATATTTTAAACATATCTCAACTAGTGATGCAGGATTTCTAATGCTGAGTTGAGAGGAACTTGCTTAAGCAAAAAGTTAGGGGAATTCGGTTCAAATGTGACAACTTGGAAAACTTGTAAAATTCGGACTTGAGACGATGCATTACATAACTCAGGAGAGTTCAGCCGCCTTATGGCTCCAAAAGGTCACATAGGCTAAGACAGGAGGGACACTCACCCAGACAAGAAGCTTTATCCAAACAGAGTGAAATGCCAACCTGCAAGTAAGGAGAGGGGAAGGTGTTGACAGTGCTAACGATAGTGCTGAGAAGTCAACTTCATTTTACCCCTGACTTAGCCATCACCGCTGCCCACAGCCGGTCTGATATTGAACAGCTTGAGCGTACACGTACAGAACAGTATCTTGAAACCCATACAAGGTTATAGTTGTCCAAAGTTTTTATTGATATCTTATAGTGAAAATGTTGAGCTTGCATTTAAGGTTTCTACACTTGCTGTATGGGTTTACATTACAGGAAAGGTTCAACATTTTGGGAGAGACACTTATATGCTGGTGAAAAAGTCAGATAAACACCAAAGTCAGTAGTATACATCCTCTGGGGACCATCAATGACTAAGTTTAATGGAAATTCATCCAATAGTTGTTGAGATATGTCAGTCTGGACCAAAGTGGTGGACCGGCATTTCCATCCTGAGCGTGGCTGAAAACAAGAACCTCAAACACTGACACTTCTTATTTCATTAAACACCTTAACAACACAATTAACAGATAAGGCTAAGTCAGCAACAAATACTTTCAGAAAATGAAGTAATAACAGCAATTGCTTTAATAAATGAAACGCGTACAACAACATAAACCCCAAAAGCTAAAATTGATCTTATATTTACATCCTTTGGATATATTATGAACTAGAAGTTCATTTTGACTCTAATATTATTGAGGTCACAGTTCAGGAAACACTGAAAATGAAAGAAATAAATACATGGTTAATACCAACAGATTTTGAATTTGGTATTTTAAATTCTGGAGCTGAAGTCCTCCAACCTGAACGCCTGTTTGTCCCTATAACCTCTGATACGACCCATAGGGGCGTCACCTAAAATAGCGAGTCTCCCATATCCTGTCGCCCCCACCCCCGCCGGAAACTCCCAGGTCACCACTCTAATTGTTCAAGTCACATTCAGCTTCATTTAAACATATCCATTAATAACGACAAGCTTCAACGCTCAGTGGAGCTCTTGTGATGAACCTGAACAGCGCTTTTGTCACATCGTATATCTCCCTCTACCTGTTCTCATCAGACAGGTCTATAATTAGTAATTGGTTCAGTCAATGAGAGATCATGACAGCTACAGGCTTTATGAGGCTGTTGGAAACCAATTGAAGCTGCAGGGCTAAAAATAAACCCCCGTTCAGATCCCTTTTTGTCTGTGATTGCATCATGTTATCAGCCACGTCTGCTTGTTTAAACAATGCCGGGATGTGTTTGATTATGTAACGACAGGTTTATCCTTTGAAGATCAAGCCTGTTAACGGTGACATAATTTGATGGTTCACTGCTATTAAAAAAATATGTTCTTTAGTACACACAAACACTGTCTGCACTTATTTTTACGTCCACATTGTGTAATAGTGGTGGAAAGTAGTCAAGTTTTACCCTTGAGTATAATTTTGAGGTACTTTTATTTGAGCTTTTCCCTTTTATGCTACTTTATCGTTCTACTCTGCTGCATTTCAGTGGGAAATACTTCACTGTTCACTCCACAATGTATATTTGGCAGCTGAGATTTTACATAAAAAACATATGGCATATGTTAACAGCTTCATGGGGCTGTAATGTTCATTGTAAATAAAACCAAACGAGCATATAGATGGATAAACAGAAATGTAGATATGATGGGGCTAGATGAGTCAGTGGATCACCAAAGTCAGTAGAATTCATCCTCTGGAGACCATGAATGTCTGTACCAAATTTCTTGGCAGTCCAGCTAATATTACACAATATTGTAAGTTTTGCTATTATTACATAGCCAACATTAGCATTAACAGCTGTTGACTTAGCGGTCCAGAAGAAACATTGTGAGTCCTTTACTCACCAACAGCTGTCTTCAGAGGTGGAGAGCCACGCCAATGTTAACTCCTCTCTACTCTCTGCCCCGTTTCTGCTACTGACATTTACTAACCAGCTAGCCCCAGCCGGTCTCATCACTTTCCGATAGACTCAGAAAATTTGATACATTTCCTTAAACCACCTAGAAATACAGTGTAGTTACTTTTGATACTATACAGCTCATACTTCATATACATACTTATACTAGCTTTGTTCAAACATGAGTTCAGGTACCTGGGCTGGAAGGTAACATTTACGCAACTACTTATGAACTATTTTTTTTATTGTATTTCCTTTTTATTCCTCTTTATATTTCTACCCCACTAAAAATTAAATGAAAACGCTGTATTTTTTACCCCACTACATTTATCTGACAGCCATAATTACTAGTTATAGGCTATTGCAGATGAAAACTTTGCATCAAAGACATATCATCATCTATTCAATGCATCCTCTATGCATCATGGTCCAAAAGCATTTAAAATACAGTACATAACCTCAACCAGCTACAACATTAAAATACTGCTGATGTTAATGCATCAGTAACAATAATCCAATAATGTAATAACATATCACTGAGTGCTGTGTATGAATGCTAGAAAAGCCTCCTTGATAAGAGGCTTTTGTCCATGTCCTCCATCTGTATGTCTGGCTGGGCAGTGCACCATCCAAACCCGCCTGAACAGTCTGAGGCCCCTGTCTTTTCACGTTAGCTGTGGTGATGTCGAGGAAACCCAGCACCGAGCCTGAGCTCGCCATCAGCAATTTATAATCAGCGCACTGTTAATACAGGCCCTGGACTAAGGAGTAAAAGCTTATTTTGATTATGGATCCAGGAGGGTTTTGGCCATGTGCCAACATGCTCATGGCTGCGAATAGGCAACAGTTACAGGTACAAAACCAAAGGATTTTAGCTTGACATGGTGTTAGTGTTTTACAGCAGGTGCTGACAAATAGCCTCTTTGTTAATATTTGTATCATAAAACATTGGCCTGCAATTATTATCCGCAAGCTGGACAGTTGTCTGCAAATATTTGCTCTGCAACTACAGCAACATGGTGTCAGATTTGTAGCATAATTAACGTAAAATTGTCGAACCTTACAGATGAGCATGAATAAACCGTATTTTTGGCTAATGTTGACAGAGGAAAAAGTGCAGCTGAGTTTGATACCAGTGGGATTTTCGCCACATTATAATATAAAAGACAGATGTTTTTGCACATTCACCCTTTACGGTGTCAAACTGGGTCATACAGCAGCTCAAATAGGAGGCAGTCTGTCTTTCATCTCTTTATTTCACAGATGAGTTCACAGTGTCATTATCAGCTTTTCTTTGAAGCTTCAGCTACATCAAACAGCAAAAGCAACCACAATTTGCAATGTATTGATCTTCTTATTAGCAATGCTCAAGCAGAGTACCAAGCGTTTTTGGATTGAGTAACGTCCAGATAAACATGAAACGGAGAATCATATTTTATCTTGTGTTGCAGGGCAAATTGAACAAACAAACAATTTTTCCTAATGTAGTTGACTTGAACCTGTTTTTTACATACAGTCTATGGTTTAGATGCATTCTCCACTTTGGAGTGTGAATTAAAATCGTTCTTCGTGACACCAGATACATCAGTTTGTCACATAATACTGCAGTAATGTGAAGGGGAAAGTATGGTCCTGTTTTCTTACAGACCTGTTGTGTTTATTACTATCTGAGGTTCAGTAACCAGTGTCAGTCAGCTAACGTAGAAATTAAAGAGCAGATCTGACAAACAATCAGTCCACTCTGTGTGCCACCAAGAGATAAAGCTTACAGCAACTGACTGGAAATGTTTGAACTTTGACCTTTATTTGACCCTGATAAAAATGAACACTCATATATCCAGAGAGTGTCACTTGTTTCCAGCATGTTTCTCTTGTTCTCATGTCACTCGATAGATCATATGGGGAGAGAAAATCAATCAAGATTTTGATGATGGCTGCAAAAATTGCAAGTTTACACTGGATCCGATAAACTGTGTGTCGTCAAAGTGTAAATCAGCAAAAATATCTGATAGTCTGAATAGCAATGGGATAGTTGGGCAATTTATTTTTGTGGCCCACTAAACTGAATTAGTATTTTTCAATATTAATTGTTTCCCCCCTAAAGCTAGAAATCACTGAACTAAAACCTGCTTCATAGGCAGGCATTAAAAAAATCTATTGCTCTGTCACTAGCGGTGACATTTTGGGGAAAATGCTTATTCTCTTTCTTGCTGAGGCTCACTCACCAGGACATGGTTATCTTAGCTTAAAGACTGGAAATGAGGTAACAGCTAACCTGGCTCTGTATGAAAGTAACAAAATCTGCCAAAGCACTGTTTTAGAGAGAGTTACTCTGGTATGGGCTAACAGCTAGCACAGCAGCGACTTAGGGTGATGACAAAGAGTACATAGCTCCCGATGAAACCACTAATTGATGTTTTTACTGTTTGAGTACAAATTAAACATCATAGCAAGTGATCTTTCACTAAGCTAAACTTGGTGTTTCCCCTGGCTTCTAGTCTTAATGCTAAACTAAGCTAAGCTAATCACCTCCTGGCTCTAGCTGTGTACTTAAAAAAATGAAAGAGGTATCAATCTTCTCATCTAATTCTGCAATAAAACGAATAAGTTTAGTTTTCAAAAAGTCAAATTATTCCTTCACGACATGTGCTCTAGTATACATGTACACATCAAGCTGAAATGTTGCAGTGTTTGCCTTAAAGCAAGTTTACATCTTTACCATCATCATTCTTAAGTTTGGTGCACTCAGGAAAACATGATTTTTCTGGGATGCAAATCCGCTTGGAAATCAATGCAAAAACAGACAGAGTTCCTACATGCGTTGTTGTAATGCCTCAAAAATACAGTGCAGAGAGGCAAGAGCATCACTGTGCAGCATGTCACTGAGAAGATAAATCAAGGTGCAGGAGTGTCAAGGAAAAGCCATGTGCACTGAGGAGCCAAGGGCACTTCTCTTGGCTTGCACAGATAAAAAAAAAAATAATAATGAGATAGAGCCTATCGCTCCTCTGGATATTTTCTGGATGCTCCGCCCCCCCTACATGTTACCGTGGCCTATGTGAACATTCTTCAGTTAAACAAAAGCTGCTCCCATCCATCCCTGATAGTCACCTGAGCTCAGCAACCTGCACTGTGTCTGTGTTTTACACCAATCCAGCCTTCTCATCCCCTGCTCTGTGTTGAAAAGTCAATTTTCTCATCCACTGATCTAATTCACTGCAAGGATTAATTTGCTCCCCTAATTTGATTTCACAGTAATTTAATAAATCCCCCAAAAATTCCATCAGTGTTCAATTCACCTTTGAGAGAAACCTTAATTAGAAACGCTAATGCGTAATTATTCTTTTATTTCTGGCTTAACGTAGCCAGCATGAATAGAAGCAACAAGGGGATGACAGCAGATTTGGGCTTCAGAAAATTAATTTCATATCAGCATGATTGCATGAATATGAGAGTGTTTGCATGGAGCCGTTGTATCCCACTTGCAGCAGACTGCAATTAACCTCCGGTGTCCCCTCTCCAGCATGCAGCTCTCACACAGTGATGTAACTATTACTGCATCAATATTGTATGTTTCTATAATTGATATGCAGATGAAAACTTAATCAGATCATAAACATACTTGGGATTTACCACCAAACAATGTCTTATAACCACTTTGATTATAAGTCATTTTTATATATAGAAACCAGCTTTACATCTCAGCAATCACTGTTGACCAGACTGAAAAGCAAAATCTATGACTCTCCTGTTTGTTTAGGCCGCTGGCTTATAAAAAGAGATTATCTTTAAGGTTCATTGTCATGATGACACAAGCTCAGTCATGAAATCGTGCATTCCTGCCATCTAGTGAAGCACTGCAGTATTACAAACAGACTCAAAGCCTCTGTTGGACTGTCATTCCATTGCAGGAGCAATGAGCTTCAAGTGCAGCAAAATTTAATCACTGGTTCCGCCTTGTGGTGAAGCAAGGTCAGTGCTGTTTTCATCTTTTTCATATTCATGTTATTTATAGTTCATACCTTGCCCAATGGCATCTGTAAATTGCCTGCTTGGCTTCTCATAGATATATGAATTATGTGACACATTTGAAAGTAAGTAAGAGGTGACCTACAGTTTGGGCTTTTAGCCAAGAGGCTGTCTGACAAGCTGAAATGTTATTACAGAGTTTAATTCTACAAGACATAACAAGGTGTCATATCAGGTTGTGTCGAAATATCTGCTTTGCACAAAGAATTTGCTTCCTTTATAAAAAAAAATAATAGCTGCATATGATAACAAGTGATTTAAAAGAGAACAATGTTCATGATTTCGTGGACAAATTAATGGAAAGTAAAGGTGAGCACACTGTTAGAACCTATTTAAATGTCAAAGGTCTGAGTAAAGGGCCCAAGACAGAACTCCATTTAATCGCCACAGTATTTGGGGGCCGTCGTCCTGCCGCTCCTGCAGCTGAGATGGGGGCCACTTCACTCCTTGTTGAGATTAATAGCAGGCACACATAGGGGGCCATTAATGTTGAAAAGCCACTGCCCCACCTCTTTCCCAGCGCTGCCCTGGGAGCTACAACCTCCAGAATGGCTCCACTCTCTGAATTAATGGCGCTCACCAGCCGTATGAAAAAAAACGGGATTTTAATTATAGGATTTGGTGATACCAGAGAAGAGACGTGAAAGAGGGCAGCAGGGAAACCTTTTGTCCCTTCAGAGGCAGCACAGCTGAGCTAATTCAGGCTTTCATTGGATCCCACTCTACAGCATAAGGGTTTTACTACTGGTGAATAAAAATAGGAAATTATGAAACGCAGTTAATGTGTGTCACTTTGACTTGTCCCTCCAAAGTCTCACTTTTTTTAAAACAAGAATAAGATAGGGATTTTCAACAGACAGCAGGGCTTGATTTTAAGGGTTATTGAAATTGTTTCTTTATACAGGTATAAAAGAAATAACCAGGCAAGTCCAGACTTTTCAATATTTGCTTCTAGCATAATTTTTCTTGACTTTTTTTTCACTCTTCCACTGCCTTGTAGCCATTTGTCAGACAGTACTGACAGCAGACCGCTGCTGCGGGCCCCACACCGGGCTCAGGATGTCCGCCTGCCAGTTCTGTAACAGTATCCAGTCGGAGATGGTCGGGTAGAGTCAGCACCTCCAGTAAATGTGGATGATCCACTGTCAGCAGCCAGCAGTGGATTTCCTAAACTTCTGAGCAGAAGCCAAAAGATCCCAGTGTACAAATAAAGCGGACCATCATTCAGGTTATGCTTCAAAACGCAAAGAGGACTGATACTATGTGCTAAATATGAGAGAGCTTTGAGTTTACATTAAGTGCAACAAGAAGAAAACAAAAAACACTCATTTTAGTACTATTATTGTAACATGACAATATTAAGTTGCACTTTTTATTGATATTATTGACAGTATTATTGACAGAAGTAATCACTAATGTTTGTCATTCTTTGGGTCATTTGGTGATCAGACAAACCATCTTGCATATGAGTCATACCAGACAGATGAATAATGTCTAGCACAAATTATGGGGGGGGTATTAAAGGCCCACATCCTGCTGCATAAATAGGACATTCAGTGCCCAGTGAGTCCTGCAGAGGGCAGGGGAGACAGCCAGTCCGCTGAACATCCCTTCCACCTGAAACCCAAGAAGCACCTCTTAAAGAGAGTCACTTGCAATCAGAAAGCCTCCATTTAATTACAACACACAGGAAATTACTGAGTGAATGGGTCAGGCGCTGATAAGAGGCTGAGCCCCGGGGATGACAGCTCCTGAAACCCGAGGAGCCCCCACACCCCCGATCTCAAAGCTGACTTATCACAAAGGCCAAGTCTGGAAGCCTGACAATCAGATTGTACTGTCATCCAGATTCATAATTAATATATTTATCAAATTAATCGCTGAAAAGAGCCCTGGCCTCCCGAACAGTGGGCAGATTCATTTGCCACTGGCTCGGCTTACAGCTAATAACAGTGTTGTCAGTGAAATAGGCCTGGAGTGGGCCGATGCCCCAGACCTCATGACAGACAAATTGCTCATCTGTGTAGAGATGATATGGGGAATTTAGAGAGTGAAAGAAAGAAAAAATGTCATTGTTTGGTGACAACCACAATTGCACCCTTGTTTCAGATTGTGAGTACCAAGTTGGAGGAACATGAAAGGGGCATTTTTCTGTTTGGGGAGAGCTGAAAATACCTGTTGTTATACCTCTGGTTTTACAAATCACTCATCAAAGGGACTGTGTCTGTCGCTGCCGCTTGTTGTTCAAGTAAAGAAGAATGTTTATAGTATTTCATTACATAAATGAAAATGAAGCAGTGTTATATAAGACCCCCTAAAGCTGTTTATTTACCTTCATCAATCTACATTTTTTAGTAACAAAGAAAATGTGTAGAAATAGTTTTTTTTCTGTATGTTGAGCACACTTCCAATGTATGAGAATAATGTATGAGGATTACAGTCGTTCTGTGTAAAGACTGACACCTGAGTTTAGCCAGATATGAGGCTTTAGTAGCCTGAGTCGGACAAATCAACTACGTACAGTCTGTTCCACAGTTAGTCCCCGGATAAATGTGCAGTGATTATTGTGCAACGATGAACCATCCAGCAGCCAGTGGTTACATGTTCAACTTATTGTATTGTATTCTAATTTATTTTATTTAGCTTTTAAATGTCAAAATGTACAGTTTTTATTTACCTTACTAACACACTTGGAACTGCCTCTATGTCTCAAAAGTGCCATACAAACAAAGCTGTTTAGTTTTTGCTTTTCAACTTTAATTTTTTGACTTGTGAAGTGACAGAGTTTGAGTAGTTGGGACACAAACCCTGTTGTCTTATTCATCTCAAAGTTCCTCAACCACAGCTAATAAAGGATTCTTTAACGTTCAAGAATGTACAACTAGTCACCTGAGCCACACAGGCGCTGCATTAGCTCCATGAGGGTCCAGTGAAACCACAGACCGACAAAAACATCTGAACTGCACCCTGCTCACGAGGATAAGCAGCATGTCAGTTAGCCAGTTTTCTCTTTTCTGCCAAAAGGGAGGTTTGTGTAAACCAAAGCAGGAAGGGTTCATGTAGTTCAAGGGGTCCTCTGCACCATATAAACTGAAGCTTGTTCACTGCAGTTGTTTAATGTGCGATTGACATAGGAGTCTTGAAATACTATTTACTTTACACATCTGTGTAAAGCTTCAAGGAAGTGTCCTATTACTGCAGCTTTCTATTATTTATTGATTATCTTAAAGACTTCTCATTCTAATCCTCTATAAGTTGAAATGAGTTGACTTAGCAGTTCTGTCCATATCTGTATAAATAAAAAAAGTAAAATGATATCAATCTTAATAGAATAGACCTTTACTCCATCAAAGACGTCACCTCTTATCCTATAGGAGCTAATTACAAACTGGACACATGTGGTTCAATTTAGAGCGCTAATGAGAATCTTGAAAAGCTGCTGGGTGAAAATGACGGGGCATCTTTTGTCTCCTGGATTCCCATCTGGGCCCCTGGAAAGCATGAAATGGATCAGTAATCAGCGGTCATCATCTCAGGTCATCAGTCACCGATGCGTGTTACTGTAAAAACAGAATGATTTACACATAACTCCAAAGAAATTGGAAAGAAAACACACATTAAATTACTTATTTCCTGCAGAACCCTAATATACATGTAACATGATGATCAAATCCAACTTCGTGTTCCACAGAATATCTTAACCTCTTCAACAGTATAGTTTTTTTCTTTGCCATAATTGTTGCTTTGCTACACTTTTCTGATCCTCATGTATTTTATACTGCAATATATGAACCTGCAGAGTTCTCTTGATTCTAGATTTATTCTCTTGTTTAATAGCAGCCTATAGAGTTACCTAGTAGTTGTGAGGGGGAAAAAAGTAGCTGTATAAAATTAAATTCATTTAACAAAATATGGCCTTCATTGAGAGGTCACTATACAGAAAAAAAATGTAATCACTGAGCCAACACTCAATCCCAGATGCATTCAGATGATGTAAACTCACAAAGCCTCTCAGGGTGAAATGCAAAGTCGAGAACTACAAAACTAAAACACTGGAAAATGTTGGCGATTGTTGTTCAAGTCAACTTATTTCACCTTGCGTTTATAACCTGAAGGTGATAGCAAGGAACGTTGAACCAATCTTGTCTTGTTTACTCTGTGATAATGTTGTTTTAACATGTTGTCCCTCAGTAGTACTTGTGTAGTTGGTGTTTATGCTGTCTGTCAGCAGCTAGTTGATGTCCTTTTCCACAGTGAGAGCTTGGCGGGTTCAGCTCTGCCGCCTGAATGGACCCACTCTTCGCTGCCAGCGACGGCGCCAGGCAGGTAGCAGAGGCTTTTCAGTGAGGCCAGCCTGCATCAGTCAACTTAGTGAGAGGGCTCTCGCTGTAATTGCCAGCTATTACAATATGTGGCACGAGGAGTTCAACACTGTTTTCAAACATGATGAAATGGCATCGAGGCCTCCTCTCACATCCAGTGATAATTGAACAATTAAACTTTAGCATACAAATTACCTCTTCATATGGCATAACTAATTACTGAGGCAGGCCAGCCACAAAGAAGGTTATTTGGGGTCGATACCAAAACTGTTTTTCACACTTTCGCGCTTCATTTTTGAGCCCAGGTTTAACTGGGTTTATTATATCAGGGGAGATTATAAGTTGTCTGTTTTGTTAGTAATTTGGCATTCTGCACATTAGCCAAAAAACACCCCCTAAAGGGTCATTTCACCTCATTTCTACAGTCTTATTTTTGCAAACCTCATTTCAGTGCCCATGCTTTTTCAGGTGAAATGGTCCTAATTATACAGGTGATTGAGAACCAGGAACATTTTGGGACCATTCACTTCAGGTCATTGAGCTGCAACCCTTATTAAACATCTCGATTAGACAGGGTTTAAATCACACCGTTTGATTGGGGCAGTTAAGCTCTTTATACTCTTCACTCTAAAATGCTAATTCTCTCCAAAACGAATGGACAAGAATCCTCGGAGAGCATATGGAGAATCTCTCGTATTAATAATTCAAATGAAATGAGCAAAAATTAGTGAGCAGAGCGTCAGCGATGTCCTGTAGCCATTACTTCTGCAAATGAGATATTTGATTTGAAGGATTGAAAATGGAAATATCGTCGGCGTGAAAAATTATCTCTCCTTTTTTTTTTTTTTGGACAGTACTAGAAACTGAATATCATCAGCTTGTAGATTATATTCAGATTCTGACAAATGCATGAAACTCATACCATTATCATTCTCTAGATTATGCTCACTTTCTTTCTAATAAGGTCACTAAATCCACTATACAATCGTAGCTAAGTCCCCAAGTGTGAACTCTGATGCCTAATTAGACTTTAGAGGGGACCTGAAAACCCTCGGTAACTCCTCACGCACACAGTGGAGCTCTTCAGGTGCATTAGGTGAAAATGACATTAACGCTGACAATAGTAGACGCAAGGCTTCAGGAACCACTTGAAGCATGCAGTGGACATGAAGAGGGCCTGTATTTCAGCCTACGACAACAGGCTGAACACAACATGGGTCTTGGGTTTAATGACACCAAAATAACCAGTTTGCTAATTCCTCAACTAAATGCTTATTTGGGGTATTTGGTGGCTAAAAGGATATAAAATGTAGCAGAGCTGCAAACATGCGCTCATGACAATATTTGACACCATGAACTCCTCCTCGGTGGACAGTCAGAGATGAGACAGATTATGAATTTGATATTAACTCTGACCGAAAAGGCCAAACTAGGTGCATGAAGCGCATTTAATATATGAACATGGCGCTTTCTCACACAGAGACAAGCACAAGTCATTTGCAAGTTCCAATACAAGATGATTATATGTGTTGATACGTCAAGGCAAGAGATGAAAACGATTGGAAATGTATCATGAGGTGGTGATTGTAGACAATATTAAACTGCACAAAGAAGCTTTTGTTCTCGAATTCCTGCAGCAGTTCAGCCAGTATTGCCTCTGCTTTAATTTAATATCTATTTATTTTACTCCATTGTATGGGTTTTATTGAGGTTGCGCCTGCTTTATCGCCCCGATCTAAACCAGAAGTGAAGGTCAGGAGGGACGGAGTGCCTCTGTTTATTGGCTTCCATTGAGCCCATATGAGCTGATTTGGCTATCTGCTCTTGATATTAAGCTTTTTCATAGTATTTTGTGCGATCCGGATATTGTTTATCAGCACATTGAGATTTTCAATGTGTATTTACTGCTGAATTAAATATTCTTCATCACTTTTGTAATATCCTCTCTGGAGGCTCATGCAGGATGTGAGAATCCTGTTGAATGTGCAAGAAAATCCATAGTGGCCTATCTATGACTTCAGGAAAAGAAAAAGCCAATATGGGCAAAACAGAATAAGAACTGGTCTCAGACCTTTGGACCCATTGTGTATTTCATCAGTGTCCTCCCATATGCATGAAATATAAAATCTTAATAGTTTCAGCCAATCCTAAGTTAAATTTCTCTACTTCTAGGTTTGTTTTTTGTTCTCTCAAGGGTCACTTGTAATCATGAATATTAATTGTAGTCCCTAACTCACCTTAATTTTGCACAGTTATATCATAAAATGAATCATATTAGAATTGATCATACCCATCAACCCAAACTTTGAACCAGCTATATGGCTCTCTGAATTATTCCATATTTCTCTTCCAGAGCAAGGCCACACTGAAAAATAATCAATACAATCACACACCTACTTTTCAAATCCTACTACAGCACATATTGATCAGATATAAGGAAGGTGATCAGATATGTAGGTCTTGGCACTGACTTGAGAATATACAACTTGTATTATTTTTAACTTCCTGCCCAAAAGTCCATTTAATAGCTGTTCTGGAACTTTGATCTCCATCAGCCACTGTAGATGTTCAAATTCTGTTTTTTTTTCTTCTGAGCATTATTCTACAATTCCCTGACAACAGTGCAAATTACATCTGCTGATGAAGGTCATGTGATGTGAACAAAACTCCAAAACAGCAACTAAATGGACGTCATGGTGGGACTGTTTTCTCAGCTGGAGATACAAGGTTTTCATCCAACGGCACAGCACAGATTATAAACGCTAATCTTTGTCACAGTGAGTACTTTTGATACTAGTTGAGTACATTTTACTGCATATACTTGTTTACATTCGCTTAAACACACATTTAGTGCATGTGCTTCTACCATTGGAGTATTTTTCACTGGTAGTGTTGACATAGATAGGTAACTGAACAGGCCTATTGGACACAGACCCACAAAATATCCACAAAGAGACAAAAAACAACTACAAAGTGATGCAAAATGTCTTAAAAGAGATGCAAAACAAAAAAAGAGATGCAGAATGACTACGAACAGAAGCAAAATGAACAAAGGAGATACAAAATAACTACAATGTAAGAGAGGCTACAATGCAAAACCACCACAAAGACACAAAACATCTGCAAAATGACACAAAATAGCCATAAGGAGACACAAATTGACCACGAACGACAGCTTCAGAACAGAAAAACACATTAAAAGAGACACAAAGTGATACAAAGAGATGTAACATAATCATAAGGAGACACAAAACGACCACAAATATCAGGCATGTATGTTGAAGTTGTGTATTTCTTCCAGCAATGGTTGTCAAACAGATTCTCGGTCCAAAGCATCAGATAAACATCACATGAAAATAGCAGGCATCGTTCCCTAAACGCATCACACAAACACTGCAAGACTGAGTGACGTATTCTGACGTCATGTCTCGGAGGACGAAATATGATGCTGCACGTGGTGCACGTGGTCTGTTGTTTACTTCTTCCAGGAACGGTGGAAGTGCAGCCGGAGAGGAGGAGGAGGAGGAGGAGGAGGCGGGGCGGTAAAATTGTGAAACAGCTGCTGGATAGAGTTACATTGCTTGGTATTTCGAGAAAAGACCAGTAGACCGACATTAACGCCGGGAAAATGTCGAACTGAATTCCCCTAATTTTCCCTTCTTCAAAGGCTCTTTAAGCAGCGCGAGACCTCGACAGTAGGCTTATGAGTTGTTTTGTTTCGGTGCTTGTGTGCGTTCAGCATGGCTCTTGTCTGTGCTCTTTGTTCTCTTCACAGGGTCCTGAAGTTCAAGTTTAAGCATGCAAGTGTTGTCAACAGTGCTGTTAAGGCTGAACGCAGCAGTTAGCATGCTTTCAGGATGCTTTTAATGCCGGAGCAATTTGTTTAGCCTAACACAATGTGTGGAATATAACTTGTAGCTAACCTTATACACAAACTTGTTGACTTGGCTTAAACATGTGTAATACAGTTTAAACAACAGCATCATGTTGACTGTACTACAGTAACAAATCCAAACATCTGAAGCTAATTAGACAAGTTTTTGTTTTTACTGCATATGTTGTCTCTTAATCAAACTGCCTGGTCATTTAGATGTTAACCTATTTTTTTCTTTCAGCCAAAGACTAGAATGCCTCAGCTTGGAAGCCTGTTTACCCACTTTCAGATCAGCTCCAAAGCTTCAGAAAGTGCCCAAGGCCAGAGCCAACTGCACACACAAACACTACCTGAATTTTTACAACATGTCAGGTAAGTACTGAGTTTACTTAAAGCTGCACTAATAAATAAGTAAAGTAAAAGGATTCACTTGTAGTGATCAATCCACAGAGAATTGACAGTTTACCCTCAGGTCTGTGGAGCATTTGATTGTCCTTAAGCTCATTGTTTTGGTTTTACAACCTGCCACTTTACTATTTCAGCTCACACTCACCACTCGCACACTGTTTTCAGTAAAAAATCTCTGTTAAACCCACTGCGTACTATCTGCCTAGCACTGAACAGCAGACAGGCAAAGATAGCAGCTGGCTGCTGAACATAGTGGAGTAGATGTTTTCCTCTGGAGTTGGTGGAGACTAAAACAGAGGTAGAAGAAGAGTGACTTTTAAAATAACATTCATCAGGTGGCAAGAAACACAACTACAATTGAATGCAAATGTTGCTCTGTGTCTGCTGGGCATGTTAATAGGCAATTGTTTGCCAAAACGTCCATGTTTAAAAACTTTTTAAGATCATACTATGTCAAAGTTATGTCTACAGCTTGTTCCACTGCCGCCAAGTGGCTATTTGTGCTCATGAAGAGTACTTTTAATTGAAATCTAACCTAATATTTCATTTTCTTTACTTTTTTTCACCCATTTTTCTATGTGCTCACTGTAGGAAACTCACCGGGCTGAGAAATCAAGATGTTTACTGCAATCTGCGTATCCCCCAGTATCAGACTACCAAAGATGACATCAACATTGTTATACTCACAGGTTGGTGTGTGTATTGAAATTGTGTTTCATGACAGTGCTGTGCATTAAATCAATATGACATTCATACTGTGATTTAGAATTCAATATGGTATGAACATTGGTTATCATAATATAAAGATATGTCTTCAATGGTTGTTGTAGCTGAGTTACTATACATATAAGGGAGGAGTGAATCATTGCATGAGTCGGTTAATACTGTCCATGTCATGGTAATTTCTGTCGTCTAAATTCTATCTTGTATTTTGTTGTATGAATTGTAAGTTAAAGTAGTAAATTAATGTTTGAGCTAAGGCCTTCAGGAAATAATTAATAACTGTATTACACTAATGTTTGAAGTCTTTAAACTTTCACATAGATTAATGTTTGTTTGTTTTTTTACACAGGCCACGGGATCTTCTGCATTGATGTAAAACCCTGGAGAGGCACAGTGTCGGCTCACAACCAAAACTGGCATGTGCAAGTGAAAGAAGAGGACCAAAACTTTACCAATACCTGCATTGAGCAGACTGAAGATCCCCTTAAAGCTATCATGGTAAAAAGACACATGTCGCTTGTAATGTCGAAACAGCATCATGGAAACCTGAATGTCAAACTGTCTGGCACATTTAAGTCCAAGGTCCAATCAGTTGTCCAGCACATTGTTTTCATCCAAACCCCAGCCGTGTTAAGAGATTATGAGTCACCATAACAATTTATATGGAAATTTCAAACACTACACTGGGGCTTCCTAAACTTCCCAAGTGGGTGCTCTTCATTTGAAAGACCATAATTATGTTCATAGGGGAGGGGGGAGTGAAAGCAGGCAGGTGCCTAAACACAGCTGTCACCTTATGTGCCTGGGTCTGTGAGGAGTCATTCATTTCCATCTCTATAGATGCTCGATTTGGACTGGGAGCTTGACAGAAGAGTCTGATGGCAAACACACACTGCATAATTGAAAAAGTTCTGCTTGAATTGGATCTATTAACTTAATTAATTTACACAAAGCAGATACAGCTTGACCGTCTGTGCCAATTTGAGGATATATAATTTCTTAAAATAGGTCCAATTAGAAATTAAGGGGATGTCTAAATTTGTATGTCTTTAATGTTGTCACATAACAGATCTGTTGATTACTGATACATCAAACTAGCTTTTAATTTAACAAGATAATTGAAACTTCTCCAATGTTGCCTAAAAATACAGTCTATAAAATTATTATTCAAATCAGAGACTGATCAAAGAAAATATAAAGAAGACAAATCTGACTGGACACATCTATATTTCTGATGCTATAGGCACATTTCAGTTGGCACCAAAACTTATTAAGGCTTGATACCCATCCCTGGTGGTTTCCATACATTTTATAGATAAATCATATATGAATTAAAATAATCATTTGCGTCCCTAGATTTAACTGTCTTCTCCTCTAGACCAAGACGGCTAACTTATGTGGCCATTTGAAGAGGAGTGGAGTGTCCGTGCGCCAAAGCCTTTTCTTCCCCAGGGTCATCTTCCTCTCCCCAGACTGCGAGCTGGAGGAGGAGCTGAGGAAGAGGAGGGAGCTGGTCTCCCACAGCCAGATAGACGACTTCCTCAGATCTTTCAGGGAGGGCTACATGGCCTGGATATCAGATGCACTGACTCCTTCCTGGCTCTCTGGTGAGTGGGTCCATAAAGGATAGACATTAATACTCAAGGAAATCAATCAGTGTTCTGTTAAACTGTAAAAAACTCAATCACGTCAACATGTTATTTTCTCTATTTCTGAGTCCTAAAATATGAGTGTGACGACAGATCCTTTTCAACTTGTTTCCAAATTAGCTTGTTTCAGAAACTGACAGAATAAAACAGACAGTTGTGCAAGAATCAACAAAAATTACGCTTGGTGATAAAAAATAAAAAAAATCAACCTGTTTCCAAAACAAATCCACTTGTTTTAAGAATGCTTTATTATCAGTGTTGTTTTTCTTCATTGTAGTGCAGCACTTCACCTTATTCTGTTCTTAGTCCTGTTTTATGATTTTATAATTTGAATTTTGAAATGGTTTTGGAAACAAGGTGCTCATTAACCAAAATGTCCCCTGTTTGAATTTTGCAGGGCACCTTTGTTGCATGTCATCTCTTCCCTCTCTTCTCTCATTTCCTGTCATCTCTCACCTGATGACGCTCAAAAAAAAAAAAAATGCATGAAATATTGTAATAGGACTTTTAGAACGCATCAATTTTTTTTTTTTTTTGCTGCATAATGAATTCCACCATACAGTAAAATTACATTAAGCAGGCTTCTTCTGACAGGAATGCTACCAAGTCAACGTGTTGCTTTTTGTCCTGCAGGTCATCTGTCGTACAGGCAGATGGAGTCAGTGCGGGAGGTCCTGAGGAGGGTGGGAACATGGGATCTGATGCGGCTGCACTGTGGCGAGCAGCTGAAAGGAGACTTCCAGGGCTGCCAGTACATTGCTCTCAACAGACAGGAGACGGACACGCTTGAGTTTTCCAGAGTCAAGACCCTGTCAGCTGATGCACTGTGGGCCCTGCTGGGACATGCTCCTCAGGTCAGTCCACTGCACTGGCTCTGATGAGCTACCAGGAACAGGTACTGTAAGTAAATGAGGGTTGAAAGCTGTGTCAGTGGCTCCAAATAATAATATAAAGCATTGAGCCCAACATGAGCCATAAGACCAGCAGGTGGCAGTAGTACTTTATGACTGTCTCACTCACATTTCAGTCATTCCTCTCATGTTCAGAGAGCTGGAAAAACACAGGTTTGATTTAGGTTGAAGACTGCAGAACATGACAGCGATTTTACAGTTATTTGGAAACAATTATGATCATTTAAAAATGTCAGGATATTACTGTATAAACATCAGATTAAGTGATTACCATACAGTTTTAGCCAAGAGCCATTCAGCTAAAGAAAAAATTATACTTTGCATTTTTTAACCACACCACAGATAGATCATTTATAATTATCAAGCTAAATTCAACTAATTACAGTCATTATTATTTATAAGTAAAGCAATTATAGTGTCCTTTTTTCCAACATTAAATCTTAATTCAAAGTCTAGAAAAAGCTGAATAAACATTCTTTGAAACCTGTAGGGCTGCCTTCGCTCTAGTGCTCTCTCAGATCATTTCCATTAGCACTCCTAGTGTTAATTTCTGCCTTAACCCTTCAGTTTTATATTGAGGTAAGTCATTCTGCCTTCCTGCACTCATTAGCACGTGATTGAATGAAAAATCATGGCAAGTGCACAGTCTCAAAAGCATCATATGAGCCTATTCACATTCTTAGATTCGTTGGTATTTTTGATCGTTATTGTTTATTTTATTGCAAGGTAATGAATGGATTTGGCGAAATCTTAACTGTCACTATGGCAGTGAATATAAAGGTTGAATCCGAGTGATTTACACAGAATAATGTGACATTGTTACCCGAAAGCATCCGCAAACATTGAATTATTTTTGCTCATGCCACCGTGCTTCAGTCCTGCTTGTTAAATAAATTTGTTGGATAAACTACATGTTAGACAGACAAAGGTCAGAACTCTTAAAGTCCGGGGAGTGTGACCCCTACTCAGCAGCCATTACAGATTCACACCCACTGTCAGCACCAAAACACTCAGCCTGGGCTTTACTTACAGACTCCACTCAGGCTTTAGTTTTCCCCCCACCCCACCCCAAACACCCAGACTGTATGTACTCTCCCCTCTCGCCTCCAGCTGCTGTGCATTTGATACATGACCCGACAATCATTAGACCGTCTTCAGCAGGCCCTTTTCTAGCCCAAGGGGACACACACGACGACAACGAAATATATTATTTTCAAAGAAATATTTGTAAATGGAGGCAGTGTGAGGTGCATGTTGCCCCCATATTTCACAGAGCCATGTGACATTGACAATAGATGGTAAATATCCTGCTTTTCTGTCTACCCCCCCCCCCCACACACACACACACACACACACACCTTTGTCTGTTCAAATACACACATATGTATATATTTGTTTCCCATTATTAGATTCCAAGTATTCAGTTGCAATAACCACTTGAAAAAAAAATATTTTACTTCAGGATTTCTTCAGTCGACTTAAGCATTTTAAGATTTTGCTCCTTTGGACTTGATGACTGTGTCACCCTTTCTTCTTTAGAAAAAAGAAAAAGATCCTTGCTCATGTGTAGCAGCTGCGAGGGGAAGCTTGAGGGGGGTGGCAAAGAAACCTGATAGCTCCCCCAGGCGTATTTTCAGAACCCAGAAATAATGCATGCTTTTGATTTGTTACTTGTAAACACACAGGGCTGGAAGATCTGCGATATGACCTACAGTTTCACTCAGGCATCTGTTTGGTTGTTAGAAGTGGCACCAGATGTATCCACAAAGCCACCGTGGAGGCACTAGGTGTGTTTTCTGTGGGCTCAGTCAATTACTCTGCGGAGAATGGGATGTCTACATGTCCCCAAAGTGGAGAATGATTGAGTAGAGTGGCTGTAATTTATTAATTATGGTCTATATTCTTAGACCACGGTTCTGGCTTCATTCAATTTGTATGGATTGAGGGGTAATTACAGTGTGTGTGTGTGTGTGAGCGTGTGTGTGTGTGTGTGTGTGTGTGTGTGTGTGTGTGTGTGTTAGGGAGGGAGAGAAAGAGCTTTAGATCTATTCATGTCATAATTTAAAGTGCAGGTTACTTATGTTGTTCATCTTCATGTCGTCTCCTACTCTGAATTTTGACTGTTTCATGAGGCTTTTGTACCAGTTTATAGAATCCAGACAATTCAGGACTCACAGTCAGCATATAGAATGTCTACTAATTGCCTAGCTGCGAAACAACAATTGAGTTCCTTCGACCGTAACTTGACTACACCACCCTGTCAGCTGATTAATAGAAGCAAAGCCACAGAGCGAAAAGCTGCAAATTCACCGACAACATCTCGGCTGACAAATAATCAGGCCTCGTTTTTCGGGAGATATATCTCGTCTCTGTGACTGGCTACAGATTCCACACAGATGTAGCTTGTTAATTTAACTCCACGCTGACATTCCTCTCTGTTTGGCCATCTCCCAGGTTGCACGCGTCACAGGCCTGTAATGGACAGGCTGGTGCACTCTGTGCTTAGCACAGAAAAGGCAGAGAGGGGAGACATCAACCGCTTTGTGGTGATAATGAATGGAGGCACACAAAAGGCCAGGAGCTGGCCATTTACAAAGCCTGCAAATTCTGCTGCCTAAATAGATAATATTGGCAGCCACTGTGGCTTTTTGGTCTCTTTATGTAGAGGAAAAAAAGAAGATGAAGCCATTTGAAGAAATCATATGCACTGCCCATTACTATTAATTATAAATCATTTATTTACAATCATTTGCGAATGTGGCAACCTTATATTTACTGATAAAAAAGAAATGTGAACAAGGCTGTCTGTAATTTCACAGAAAACCTGTGACCTTGTAAATGGATGTTTTTTGACCACACAAACATCTCAGGTATATTTTCAGTTACCAGACATGAACAGAGAAAGTTTTTTTTTAACCCAAAGTGCAATTTATCGGATTGTAAGTCCTCTAGAGTTCACCGCCCATCGGTTCATCAGGTACTCGACTAAGCTCGGTGGAGGGATGATGTCTGTGAGTTTAAAAGGAAAGTTTTTTTGAAGAAATTCACAGAGAAAAAGATCTATTAGTTGCACAGCATTTTTCAACAAAAATGAAAATTGTGGGGAAATTGCCAGGATGTTCAGATTTCTGTAATTGCAGCATCGCTCTCGAAAGGAAACTGGAATTGGAAATAATTTGCACCAGAGTGTGTGTAGGAAGCTACAGAGGAAAGCTAACCATGCAATTACACATGAGAAGAGTGCTGCAGAATCACAAGTGTCTGTAATGAACTAGTGAAGACACCAGCACTTACACGGTGGAAGGCAATGATAAAAGCTGCCTTGTAATAGCGTGTGATTAAACTTGGTAAAATCTATTTTTTCACTCGAGCACTAAACCGCAGTGAAGAGTCCCGTGGAGAGATTCTGCATCTGTCAATTTGAAGATGACTCAATGTGTTTCCTCCAAATTCATCACCCAGCCTGCAATACCAGTCATTTTAGAGAGCTCTTCAAGCGCTCTTTTGTTAATTTAGTTAAACATCAACCGCCAGAGTTCATGTTTTACACATTCCTACTTAATACAGGTGGAGATTGTGTTTGAGTAAATTTGAATACATGTTTAAAATAAAGCTCCAATCCATTAATATTCATTACATAATAATTTCTTTGAATGTGGAATGAGCTGTGGTTGTTGAAGACACACAGCAGGTAGTAATATCTGTGATACTCATAAATATTGTATTCAGTGTACTGAATGCAAAAAAAATCAGAGAAAAAAACGACATATGACTTTATAAGACTGAGCGATGTTGTTAAAATAGACATCATGATATTTAACAAGAGTGTTCAGCCAATATTAATATACATCACAAATGTGAGAAAGAGTATTTAAAAAATCACATATAAAATAACTGATGTTCAATGCAATGAAGTGTGTTCCATTGGGATGCTTTACATCAGTAGAACCGAAAAGTTCAATAATTGATTTAGTCAGTTTTTATTGGTTTTCGCTTGGAATAATTAATTTCAACAACAGAATTTTGTAAAACAATGACATTACATGTAGAGCTAAAACAATAGGTCAGTTGATATAAACTCAATTGGCAATTATGTAACTACTTTTGATAATTCATTAATCATTTCAGTCATTTTTCAAGCAAAAATGCCGAATATGTCCAGTTTGTCATACGTGGAGATGAGATGCTTAGTTTGATAAAACAAGCATCACTTTGGAGCCTGGGATAGGCGTGTTTTCCCTAACATTTCATAGAAATAATGATTAATCAATCAAATAAAATGCAGATTCAGTAATGAAAATAATCATTAGTTACAGCCCAAATGATATGATCATATTCATAGTCTGTTAACAATAATATTGAATTATTGCCCATCCCTTTGCGATGGCTCGCTCTGCTCATCTATTTGTTTTGGGGATTCAGGATATTCCAGTGATCCCCACAGTATAGGTTGTACGATGTGATCAATAGGGATTCATGAATAATGAAGAGGCCGAGTGGAGCAGAGACACTTAATTACAGTTTCAAAAGCCATTCTCGTTAATTGAGGAGAATAAAGGTGGTGAAGGGGACTGTGGCAACGTTTAGAATTTTTTATCTGTGACTTTCTATTTTTTATTATTATTATTATCCTTATTATTAGTAGTAGTATTATTATTAGTGCATTTCTGTGTTTGGCATTTAATATCATAGTTTATTTTGTGTGCTCAGTCCATTTCCTCTGACCACCTGTGAGCAGACTATCGTTCTTTTAATGTAAAGGCTAATATGCTGCATATCCAGACAGTGTGTGGCCACTGTGTGCAGCAGATACAGTATATAATTGACAGCCCTGCCATCTGTTACAGTTACGTGAAATTATGGATAAACTAGTTAACAGACACTTTGGCCCATTGTCTGTTGTTTTGATAATCACCCTTAATAACGGACGGCATCAATATGGTCTTTAAACCTGATTTGGGAGTTAATGGAGTCAGATGGGGGCAGTCAGTGTATGCTCTGGGGGTAATGCTGTTAGAGATGTTCGTAAAGAGCAAATTAAATCAGTCATAGATTGTGCCCTCTCAAGTCAGCCAGACAACCAGACCCATTGAGGAGAAAAAGGAGGGGGATTCATATTTTAACCTCTCGCAGAAAATGCACTTATGTGGATGGAAATAAAGTCAGAGCTGGGTGAATGGATGTAAATGGTTATTGCCAAGAGTCTAATGGCTTCCTGTTAGCTGAGGCAGGTTGTTTGGAAGCAGAGACGTAGCTATTCAGAACTTAACCAGTAATTTTTTTTGCATCCATGGCTTTAGGCAAATGTAGTTATGGACGGTAATGTCACCAAACCAAAGTTTAGGCATCTTAATGAATGGTCCAGAAATGGGGCACATAAGAGTTCAGTTATGATGTTTGAAGCAGCAAGCAGTTATTGGACTGATGCCATTCAGGGCTTCATTTACTCTCCTCTACTACTGCAACAATTAGTAGATGAATTAATTAGTTGGTCAACAGAAACTTACACAGAAATGTTGATTAACAGCTAATTGGAAAATGAAAAACAGTCACTGGCTCCAGCTTCTCAAATGTGAGGATTCCCTACTTATGTCTCTATTCTATATCTCTAATATCTGTATATCTAATTTCCCCCTGGGATTAATAAAATGTTATCTTATCATTGTAAATTGAATATCTTCAAGTGCTGGTTGGGCAAATCAGGCACTGTGGAAACATCACCTTTGGCTCTGGGAACTTATGATGAGGACTTTTGAGTATTTTCTGACATTTTATACATTTTATAACATTTAAGCGATTAATAGAAAAAATAATTTGACAGATTAATCATTACTGATATTAACATTTTTGTTTCAAACCTATGAAACAATGAGTCAAAGACTCACTCTTTGCATTGTTGATGTGTCAATTATAAATTTTTCAAATTTAATGCATCAATCTGGTAAAAGGAATAAAATGGCTGAAACCTGATTGTTCTAGTTTACTTACTTATACTTGTAGTTATTGCTATTACTGTCAATAGATTCATATTACGACTACTGCTCCTACACTGCTGAGAGTGAAATGTGCTCAGCACTGTTCAGGCAACAATGAACAGATATTCAAAAATGGGGGAAATTGTTTAACTTGTTGAACCTTTTGACTCCTATCCTGCTTTTTGAGGGAGGTTTTTCTAAATTAAAATAAATGGACCATTTTTCATCATCTTTTCAAAGATTTATACATTTGAAGGTAGGGAGACGCAATATTTGCGGGGTTTCAGATGCTGTCTATACTTTGCTGTGAATTGTACATGGAATTATTTTAAGACAGCATGATTTTAGAAAATTACCATAATGACTGAAAAGATGAAAGTCTACTCTAAAGATAAATACATTATAAAGTATGTTAAACTGATGCACCCTTTGATAACTTTAGTTATAGTTGATTAGTACCAGACATCTATGAAAGATTGTCATAGAACGAGTTTAAATTAGATATTGAACACTATTTATGGAAAGTTTTCAGTGTTTTATATCATACTCTAATTCTTACTTAATGTTTTTATCTTATTTTAGAACAATATTAAAAGCATAATTTTCTTTTCTCCTTGTAATAGAATAAAGTTAGGTTCATAAAGTCAGTAAATCCAAACTAAAATCAAATTGAGGAAAACAATAATCTGTCTTGGATCAAACCGGCAAATTCAGGAATTGAATTGAATCAAACCACTGATAATCCAGTGATTCACACCTCTCCTCCCAGGTCGTTAATATATTCATCTAGTGAGCCAAACCACACAGTGTTTACCTAATTGCCTCGTTACATCCAGCCGAAATGACAGCGAAACACTTGGTCCGATTCCATCGCATTTGGCTCGTCGACAAAGATGTTTGGTGTGCCAGAGGTGTGTTACTCAGTGTTCCTCCCCATCTGTGTCTGGTGAGACACGGCGTGGAACAAAGAGTCCGTCGTCTGAGGCCGGTGTGGCGTTACGCTCACTCAGAGTTCACCTGAAACACTGCACCCATGGCTCCGGGTAACAGCCCCTGCTGACTGATACCCCGCTGGGATTCTTTGACTTTATCAGGGAAGAATCTGAACTTTGTCAATGGCAATACACACAGGTGGTGACACGTCCCTACCCAATTACACAGTTCCTCACATTATTCATGTTCATCACACCTGTCAGACCTTCAACGGCAAATAATCACATTTATATCGGAACAATTAGATTATCTGCAACTTTGTGATGCATGTTCATATGTTTTGTTTGCCAATTAAAAGAAGTAATTTGGGATTTCTGAACTGTCACTACACCAACCTGGTTGAGAGTCTGTGACATAAACACTCCCACAGGTAGAAGATAAGGAAACCAGTGAAGACAGCCATCAGCTATTTGTAAGGTTTCCTTTTTTTTTTTTAGATGGAGAATGAGCTGTTGTGTTGAGTTTAAGAGGGTAAAAGGTCAACAGTGAACCAGAGGCAGGATTTATGATTGTTAGCAGACGGTAAATAAGAACATGGAGTTTGTCTCGTTGAAATGTGAGGAGTGATGTCATTCACACGACTCCCCCGACACCGAAAGTGAGAGGCTGAACAGGGGGTAGACACCGTTAGGTGAGCTCTCAGCCCTTTGTGTGACACCCAACCTTAGCCCCAAGGGTCCTATCCTCGCAATGAAGAGCTATATACACACACACACACACACACACACACACACACACACACTCAGGCCTGTCTTTGCTTGAAATAGTGATGATTCTCGTCCACTTGTGGACAATTCACAGACAGAAGTGAGACAATTTTAGCGACTGTTCATCTTGGCGTTTAGAAGGCTGTGCAGCTGTGACATGTAGGATGCAGATTGCACTTTAAGTAACATTTTTTTATGTCAGCAGCTCCTTTACACTTTGTTCTACTGTAAATAAGACACTGTATCGTCTTCACCATCAGACATTTGCCTCAAGTGGTTAAAAGGGTAGCATGTAGTAACAGTTCCTGTACCTGACACATCGTCTCTATAGAACAACACCTGGCAGGCAGGTAGTCTAGACCACACAGAACTCCCCTCTTTGATTTGATGCCAAAGACGGCAGCATCCTTCCTGTATGGCAGAAGAAGACTTGCGTAAATCAGACTTGTTTTAGTGCTTGATTTTCAAATCATACAGGATTTTCTTATAGATTTTCTGTAGAATCTGTTGGTATAGGATGCATTCATTGTTGTCTAAACTATTGTCCGCTATCAATTTTAAGTCCTCATTCCTACAAATCTCATTGGTATAATCCCAATAATATATTTGAAAAAAGGCCTCCAAAATTCTTTGTTTTTCTTCTTTTTGGAGGGTTTTTCTTTTCTTTTTTCCACACCATTTTCTAATAACCAATTTTTCCAGATTGTTGAAGGCAGGTAATCCAATCAGCATGGTTGTCTGCTCTGCATATTTTCTTTTATTAAAAGAACATTCAGAATATTGTGCAGCCTTGACGGAGGTAAATGCTCTTTGGATGCTGTATGTGCAGTATGTGTGTTTCGTAGCCTCTCACACTGCTCTCGCTAAATGACGTGAATATTTTGTATACTTATGTCCAGGCAGAACCAGTATTGTGTCTGTGCCTCTGCAACGCCGCAAAGATGGAAGTACTCAACTTTGGTTCCACTAAATTAGTTAATTGCTGATTACCAACTATTACGTTTGGCTGTAATTTGTTAGAATAATTCCTGTATGATGTTTTTGTGTTGGTTTATATGCCTCTCTGCCACCAGCTGTCATGAGGCTATTTTTTCATGCATCCTAAATTAATAGACACTCACTCACTCTGAAGTGTCTGATGCTATTGTAATACGAGCCATGTGGCGTTCGGCCAAGGCTGCAATATAAGACACAATTGTTTAGTTTTTCTCTCTCTTTCTCCCTGTTTTAATGCACACTAATAAGTAACTAAATGGTGGAAAGATGTGTGTCTGAAATCGCAGTGGCCTTTGTTGCGGATAATTAGGTTAGCAGCAAGAGTGTGCAGGTGTTGTGTGCTTGTGTTGTGTTATCGACTTGCTCATATTCGTAGGCTGTCAGGGGTGTCGCACTTCCCATCAGCCCCAAAGCTCACCAACCTCTTCACTATTAAAATGATCACTTTCAATAGCAGACAAAGGAAAGAGGGAACATATCTAGTGCAGGGTATTTTCCCCACCTCTAATGCTTATCTGCCTTTTGATGTCGGTGTAATAAAAGGCCTATTGGGCTTCCACAATGACCTGCAAAATGGACAAGGGCCGATATACTGGGCTCTGACTGTCGCTACCATTAACTAAAAGGCCCAGACATTATGGAGAGCCAGGGATGAAAGAACATGGAAAAAAAATAATAATTGAAAAATTGCCTAATGCTAAAGTGAAAGAAAATGGAACTGTGAAAAGGCACTGTAATATTCTGTTATCCCCTGTAAATGCAGCCAAACAAGAGATGCAGCGAGGCATTCTTTTTGAAATGGATGTGGTTCAGTTACCTGCATGTCTAAATCTAGTTAGGCTTCCATTGTCAGGCTCAAACATAACAGGCAGTTTTGATGTAGTGTTAAAGCGTATTATGCCCTACAACCTACATAAAATCAAGAGAGGTATGACTCCATTCAAGATGTGGAGGGGAATTAAAAAAGCTCAGAGCGAGAACAAGGTTAATTTAATATTTATTCTGTTTTAGACTGCTGTCGGATCACTTCTCCAACAGCTTTTCTGACACAAAATTTTTGCAGGGTTAGGGAAAGTTAATTTTTACAAAAGAAATTTCATTGAACAACGAATTGGTTCCTAAAGAGTATCTCAATATTATCTTACAATAAAGGAGAATTGTTTTTTTTTTTGTTTTTTTACCATGTAATACACACCTCAAACTATAATTGACCTCCCCAGTAAACATGGTATAACTGAAAAAATCAGCCTATTAATCGATCAGTCCAAATTAATCAGCAACGATTTTGCTAATCAATTTATTGTTTGAGTCACTTTTCAAGCAAAAATGACAAAGTTGAATATCTTTGGCGTTTTAACTGTCAATTCTGTCAATTTTATGATATTTCTTAGATTTATCAATAAATGTGTTAATCAAGAAAATCAGCAGATTAACCAGTAATGAAAAAAAATAAAGCATAGATTTTGTCATTTCCTTGTAACCAGGCTAAATATAGTTTTTAAAAAACACAATTTTTTTATACATGTAGGCTATAGACATACAACGTTTTCTATGTTATTTGAAGGACTACATTTCAATGTGAATTTACCAGCTATAAACTGAAATTCAATTCTGTGGGAATAATTGTTATATGTAATCTAGATGTCTAAGAAGCTTAGATACCAAATCTATACTTTCGTGGTCAAAATGGACCTCAATCTTGACCGAATTTTTTTTATTCTAGTCATGGATTAATCCCATTCCCTCTTTCAACAAGCCAGAATCACTAGATTTATACTGGTTGCTCAATCTACAGGCCGACCGACTAAGCAACAGCTTGTAAATGTAGCAGTCAAAGGTGAAAGTGTCTGCTTAGCTCTAACCAGAGGTCAGAAGGTCTGAGTCAGGGTCATGACCCCAGGAAAAGCCCTGACAATCCATGAAAAGCACCTTGTTTTTAGCCACTTGAAGACCAGAAGTTTCTTAATAAATTCTCACACTCTAACCTTAATTATCTGTATTTCCTCTTTCTCTTCTCTGCAGGTAACAGTTAAAATGTTTAAGCGTGGCTCTCATGGCTGGCTGGGTAAATCTGTGAGCGCCACCACCACCATCCCATCCAACACCTTTGTCATCTTCAGGATCAGCGGGGAGGAAGCAGATGCCAAAATCCCAGCGGACACCATTCACAGCATCACACTCAGCATATGACAGTGTGTATGGGCAATAAAGAGGATAGTCCTCACAAAAAACGTGCAGATGCAAAAAAAAAAACTCTTTATTTAGTTCATTTTTACTGAGTGCCTTTTACTATGCAGTGTTTGTATTTTGTTATACTGTTCCAATAGTACAAGTCCTGAATGTCTTTATGTGAGAATTTATTAAGGAAAAAGAAAAGAAAAGAAAAAGACCCATTTGCCAATTTTCCTGATTTTACGATCCTCAGTGGCAATGTTATGTTAATGAAGATGGTTTCAGACAATTAGCCTGATTAACTTTCTCTTGTTTTGAATTTCTAGGGCTAGCCCACACTTTACACTAGCCATTAATTAATCATTATGTTAGCTGATTGTGTCACATCAGTTCAGGATTGAAGTGTTTAATGTGTTAATTGTGGCAGTTAAAAACCGGTGGCCTCCAGTGCGATGAGGGCCGAGCATGTTACTGCCTCTATGGGTTTAATGGGAAGTGATTTACGGTCTGTTTAGACGGTGTAACTGTAAGGTGCTTTATTAATATGCTCTACAGCACAGAGGAGACGATAACGTATTCAAGAGCGCACAGGCGCAGCCACCAGCGCCATTCATAACTGTGTCTGAGTCACTTTCCATCAGTTACCAGGCTTACACAGCTGCGCTAACAGCTAGCAATTGTATTTACTGGGCCTGGTAGTGGCCAAAATGAAGTTATTTCCATCAAGATATCAGTGCCTTTAGCTAATGCAATAGAGGGAGCTCTCCGTGTTGATGGTATCTCTTTGCATGGCATCTCTCTACCTGAAACATCATTACACTGTACTCAAGCTCCTCACTTTTTCAAAATGTCTGTTTACTGTTTCACCTGAGGGAGGGACAGATCATTGGTGGTTTTACAAGCAGCACTGTGCTGTTTGCACTAATAGGCGCACATTTTTTAGACTCTGGTTGTTCTGAGATGTCAGTCAACATTGCTTGAATATGTAAGTGCTTTTGATGAATTCACTGTCTTTGTATAGTTAAACTTCAGTACTAAAGAGTGTCCTCAGGAACAGTTTTCTCCACAGCACTTGTTAAACAGTAGTGGCACCATTATATGGTCTGGGATGAGAAGTAAAATTACTGTATGTAATTCATATGAGTGGTGGGTGCAGGTTGGTTTTATTGTATTTTCATTAAATGAATAATTTATTCATTTAAAAAAAAAAAAAAATGTCAAGCACTTTCAAGAAGCATGATTGCTAACCATACTCTTCATTGATTGATTTAAGCATGGTGGTTTTATTCATTGGTGTGTTTTTTTTCAGTCATTGTGTTTTTACGTTTACATGTATTTGTATTATCTGGTGTCTTAATAAACTGATTTAATGATTCAATGCTTCTCGTAATGATTTACAAGGTTTTGAATGAGGTGGCCCCTCCCGGGTTTCTTTCCTTCAGATCTGCATGCTGCAAACGATCTGTAATATTTGTCAGTACTGGGTCACAAGGCTTCTTCAGAACTTCATTTTGGAGATGGAGGGCATGCATCAACAGCTCACTCTGCTTTTTGAAAGCATGCAGCACGTCTCCAGCGCGGTAAAAGACTAGAGATTAGGAAGGGATGACTGGCCACAGGGACAAAGCGAGCTCTGTTGGGCGGCCTGGTGGTGACTGGGGTGAAGGGGGGGCGAGGGGGAGCCGAGCGGAAATGGACATGGAGATCAGACCAGAACATAGTGTGACAAGGTAACAAGGTAAACTGATCCAGGCTGCAATTCCTCTGGAAACTGAATCAATGAAGGTTCTGTTATGGAAATCCTCCCGGATATTGAGTTTAAGTGAATCTATAGTAAAACACAATCAGCTGTAAATATGCAGTTTGTTTTGCAGTAAACATATACATCATGTAACCTATAGATATGTGTTCTATCTAGAAGATCTATATTTTGACATGTAGAAAGACTTGGTGAGCTGATACAAGTAAGTGAAGAACTAAAAGTCTTGACCCCTGCGATAAGGCCAGGTGTCCAACTCTGACCTGTAGCCATTCGGCACAGTCCCCAGGGCTGTCAGGTCAGGTGACTGGTCTGACCTTTCCTTTGTAAAGGACATGGAACTGCAGAGCAGCCTGCACAGGAGCGACAGATCGCTCTCAAATGACATATCCAAAGGAATGAGCCACTGTCTCAGCCACAGCCATTCAGCTGGAATTCCTGCACCACAGCGCTGTATTCATATGGGTCAGTACCTGAGGACATTAACTGTTTTCTCTCTCCAAAATGTTTGCAACGCTTCTTGCCTACTCAGGTGAACAAACTCAGCAAACAGTTTGACCCCAATATGTGAACCTCCCTCATTTTCTGTGATTTTGCTGCTTCAGCTCAAAGCTTCGGTCAGGCGGGGGTCAACATCCTCTTTTTAACTGTAATATTTTCTGAGATGCAAGCCTGTTTCATCTGTAAAGGGCCCTAGAGAAGAGATTGTGCTGTACTAAGAGTCTAACCCCACGGGAAAAGCTGTGTTTACTGTAAGTGGGGAATGACTCTTGGCTCTGATTGTGCCCCAATATAAATACAATGTGAAAACGCACTGAAACTACTGGTGCACTAATATTCAGCAGTTAACAATTCTGAACATCACTTTGCTTTGGCATCTCTTATCTGCCTGTAGAAGCTCACCTCAGCTTTAAATCCCTCAGTTTTAAAGCATTTCTCCTAAATATGACTTTTAAGAGGCTGTTTCTAAGTTTTCTCAGCCACCAAACGGCTGGTAATGATCGCCGCTTGACAAGAGCGTCTGCCATTGATGCCTTTACGAGACAAGAGATTGTAATACGCCTTCTGAGCAGCGCTGCGTCTTCAGGGCAAATTGGAGGCTACAGTGAGTCGCTATCATAAAGTGACGAGATGGCCCAGGTGTAGCTTGTTAGCGTGCTAATATCAGTAGAAGAAAAGACGGGATAGAGACTAAAGTTAACATTAGCGTTGCTTTCCACCGCTGGAGACAACTCTTGGCAAGTAAAGGAATGAAGTTTGATGTTGAACTCGCAACATTTCTTCTAGACTGGTAACCGCTGTTAATGCTAACGCTAGCATTGTAGCGGTAGCAAAACTTACAAATAGCTCCTTTAAGATTATATACCATTATTGTATCTTAAAAGGTCAGTTCACCCATATGTTAAAAAAGCAAATGTTGTCACTGAACCATCACGCAGTTAGCTTTGGCTTTATTTGACCGGGGATTTGAGATGTCCACCTTTGAGATTAGAAATACTCCACTTGTTAACCTGTTCAAGCCAGTATGAAACAATCTGAGAAGGCAAAATTACTCTTTGATGCTCACAAGCAAATTAGTTTGGGAACCACTGGCATACAACATTGTTACAGCTGGATGAAAACATGTAAATACTTACAGAAATACAGGATCCATGAAAGAATAAAGCAGAGAAATATACAACATAATGCTGTACCTGAATTTCACCTGACAAAGTAAGTAGATGCTATTCCCCCAAGACCTTTCTTTGCAGCTGTATTTGTATAAAACTGGTGTATCTGAGGGTTAAGAGTGCTTATGAGGGGGGAAAAAAATGCACCAATGTGAGTGTGAAAAATCTTTTAAAGCATTTTACAACAGGATAGAGTGTAATTGTGGTGAAAATGTAACTACAAGCTACATTTTGCAGGCTTTTATACAACTACTGCAATGTGATGATGAAAGGAGCCAGGTCCTCCCGCTAATGCCCACCAACCTCTATTCTGTGACCGCTACTTTACAGAACAGCAACAAAGCTTTCAGAGTGTGAAAGCAGCAGGATTCATAAGAGATTAAATGTTTTTCCACTTCTTGCACATGTTCAAAATTAAGTAAGGTACTCAGACTCAAGACACTGCTAAATGTTTGGTTGTTAATACACTTCAGTGTTGACCAAATTAAAGGGAGAATCTTTCCATTGTGTATTCGCTAAAAATAAATAAATGGGCACATGGCGGTGACAGGCAGGGGGCTGCAGAAATTAGCCTTTTTTTTTTTTTTTTTTAAACAACTCTCAAAAGCACCACACTTGTAAAAACCTACAGGACAACAAAAGACATACAGGAGTGAATGAAATGAAGCTTCCTTGCCAATTACTGTTGCGAACATGGCTGCGCTGGGGCTTTTTGTGCTTCACACAAGCAGTCTTCTCTCCCCTTGTCCCCGACTATTGAGAGGGATACATTAGCCATGCGGGATGGATGGAGTGGAGCAGAGCCGAGCCGAGCGTTCGCAGTCATACAGCTCACTTCACCCCTGGTGTTACAGACCTCTCTTATGACTTCACTCACAGTGTTCGCACAGAATGTGATTTTTTACTATGTCATTTTCTACCTCCTTTCTAAGACTCCAGACATGGAAAATATCTGCTCACATGCTTTTTTTAATTAAAAAAACAATAATAATGTGTGATTTAGTATCTTATTGTGCTGACTTCTATTTTGTTGACTCTTTACCAGAGCTAAAATTCACCTGCAGGTCTGTAGTCAGATCTCTAAAGGATGCGGCAGTCCTACTGCTTTTTTCATCCCCTTAACAATCTTGTTTTTCCCCTTTCCCAAGCCAGTTTTTCACAGTAATATTTTTCAGGAACACCTACTGAGTAAGTATGGTTTTGGTCACAAGACCTCTGACGTCTTCGTTAAAACCTGATTAAATTTGACTGAAAAGTGAAAGTTTACCATCTAAATTACATATTACTGTTGTTTCAATTGCATTTCAGTGACTATATTTCAACTTGTAGTTAGAATCTCCTTAACAATGAAATATGGTAATTTATATGCTGTCAAAACAATTGTTAAATTGTAACCTAGACGACCAAAAGAATCTCTCTTTTCAATCAAATTTTGTCCAATTTTCACCTCGACATATTCTGACCCGCTAATGCTTGCTGAGCTGCAACACGGTGTGCTGTTTTATTGTATTTATTTATTTTGCACATGCCTCTGGACCATCTCACTGAATGAGCAGCTCTTTATTTTTTATGACAATCCCAGCAGGCTCTGCAGGGCTGCAGCTATGTGTGTGTAAATGTGCTGCCTGTGACAACTATTAGCAAGGTTAATGCTGTGGATAACAACATCCATCATTCAGTTTCATTAGCGGAGTCCTCTGACCTGTTCCACATAATGTTGTCAAATGTGTCAGGCGCCAGATTATTGGGAGGTATGATGGTCAATAGATGAATAAGAGCGAGCTGTGTGCGACATTGCTGGCATGGCTGCGGAATAAACCTCCATCCAGCATTCTGCTGCCAGCCTGTCACAAATCTAAAAAACAAATGGACTAGCCCAAGGCAAGAGCCATCAATAATAATATAATGTGTGGACGATGATGAATTAGAGCCAGACTTCTCAATGCATCGCCGTTCTACACCCATAAAACATCAGTGGATGAATGCATTGATCTCTGTATTCACATTAGTTTGCTTAATCTGCATTTGAGTCGATGGGTCAACACGCCGTTTCACTTCGCTGAATTCAGAAAAGTTAATAATGTTCAATAATCAAAAACTGTTTATGAAAGCACCTCCTTTTTGTCTCATTGATTTGGCTCCATAATGCACTGTAGTCACAGATCACTCAGACAGAATGCACTTAGGAAATGACAAATGTATTTCATATTCAATAACATAGATTTTTCCCTGCATATGTACTTTAATTTATAACGTAATGTTTTATTTTGCTCAGATCTATGCATCTTCT
The DNA here is from genome assembly GCF_002814215.2 of Seriola lalandi dorsalis. Taxonomy (NCBI): domain Eukaryota; kingdom Metazoa; phylum Chordata; class Actinopteri; order Carangiformes; family Carangidae; genus Seriola; species Seriola lalandi. The sequence goes on along the minus strand of NW_019525069.1, from coordinate 796,635 downwards.
TATTTTATGTCTTTTTGCGAAGCAATTTGTAACTTGTATTTGAGAAATGCTGTATAAATACAGTTATTATTAACTCAAGAGTGAGAGATGTATGTAAGGGCCTTTCACCTTTAGTTCTTGAGAGCAGTGTTCAGTTGTACTGTTATGTCTGTTTTCATTTTACACCCATAATTTTAAAAAGATGCATTCACTTGTTCTCTGAAAGTCCCACAGTCCTCATTACAGCCTACATATTTACTATAGTTCTCAAAGCTGCAGTCAACCTACATAAACGTCCATGGATTCATACATAAACTATATAATATTACACAACACGGAGAAAGCTAATAGCAGCAAACAGCTCCAAGCTGCTTCGCTTTAGCAGCGGTGTCACTTAAGACCCATGAGATCCCTACGGCCCACAACTGCTCCCACAATAGCTTTGGTGTAAATGTCCCTGTGTACTGAAAACTGCCATGAGATCACAGTGTCTTGACCTAAATGTCACAGGGAAAACCAAGTTTTGTTGTTGTTGTTGTTGTGATGCAGAAATGTGACAAAAACATATGAGAAACAAATGCAGACTGACAATAGAGTGGAAATGGCCCGTATTGATCTGTGATGTGCAAATGACACAGGAGACGTGGCCCTTGTGCTAATATTCCTGTAACTATATAACCTGGAGCTACACTGTGTATCAGCACATGGTATACAAAAGCCCATCAGCCATCTCCTCTGTTTTTCCAAAGAGCAACAATGTGACACCGACACTTAATTGGCTGATAATAGTTGCCTTGAAATGATATTCTTCGGGGGATTTTGCCAATAACATCTAATAATGCAGGTTGAAATGGATACAAGGAGTCAGTTAAATCTTGCCTGCAGTCACTCAGAGGCACACAGGGAACTTGAGCCTCAAAGATGTGGTGCATTAGTTCTGCTAAGCTAACCGTGAATGCTAATTGCAGGAAGGACAAACTGTAACCCTTGCCCTGTGGCCATGAACCCATTAAACAGCACAGAGGGTTTCATAGACACAGGCAGCGTACAAAGAGGCTGGCCTGAAAAGCCCTGCAATCTGATTTCGGTTTAAATGGGGATAACAAGTTACTGTTTTCCAAAGTCCCCCATGGGATCTGCCCTCGCCGTTTTTTTTTTTTTTTTGACTGTATAAAGAAAACTGCCTGTCACTCCAAAGCTGACCGCAAATCATCAGTACAATGCAACAGGTTCTATGTTTTCAAGTGGAGTATGTTGTGTGATCTGCAGGACATGCCCTCAGTTCTCACAGAGCCTGACAGGTGGCTCTCTATAGGACATGGATCAGTTTAAGTGTTTGTGGTTTCACCCCTGGAGGAAATTGTCAACCCAGTCATGGCACAATATGACACCCTATACAAGGAAGAGTGTCCTTCATCGGGAAAGAACACTTCAATATTGTCTCTCCGTTTCGCAGGCAACACCTTAAACAATGAATGACTCGGAAGAAAACCTGAATAAATCAATCAGTATAAAGCTGAAAAAAGATTCACTAGTTAAGGACAGAGCTGCTTCATTTTCTTGGAAAACAAAAGTCACAAACAAGAGTTCACTTTTCCGTGCGTTTTCACCGTCACCTCTCTGGAGCTCTGGTGCCCCCTGGCCATACATTTTCAAACATGACCCCAGATGCACCGACTGCCCCTGTCCTCTTTATACATACATTCATCAGTTTGACAGGTGACATGAAAGCTCATTCAACTGCTGCACTTTTTTTTTCTCTCTAAAGCCCAAATTTACTTTTGAAGTGAATGTTTACTGTGATATCCTGATGTCTGACCTTCAGGGAAGCCTTGTATGGAAAACCTCTTTAATGGTCTAAATTGGCTTAAAGGTGAACATTTACAGCCTTAGTAGTGGTGTGTGTTCATACTGGTGTGCTAACATTTGCAAGTTACCATTGGACAAAAAAACACACATTAGTTTTGAAAGTATTTTGTCATAAACTGAAGTACTGGACACATTGAAATTTGACCCGATGGTGGTGTTAGATGGAAAGCTGCTTGATCACCAAAGTGATTACAATTTATCCTCAAGTGGACACGAATGTCTTTACAAAATTTAAATGGCAGTTCATCCAATAATTGTTGGGATATTTTATTCAAAACCTCTTGCTGGAGGAGGAAGACCATAAATGTGCAGAATTTAATGACAATGCATTTAATAGCTGTTGAGATCATTCAGTCCTGATCAAAGATACTTTTTTGGTTCTTCACTGTCAGAGCCTGTGATGTAAATTCAGCATATTGTACATTCATTCATACAAAGTCTAAAATAACAATGCAGGCCTGACTCTAAAACACCAATGTCACATGACTCATTATCAAATGATTAATCTGCAACTAAAAGCCTAGGAGCCAAAGTGGCACCTCAAACCCAAAATCTGTGACCCTGTTGTCACCCCCCCGAGATTTTTGATTTACTATGGCCCAGTTCCCAGGTGAGAGTCTCCTTCACCAGTCAGCCCCATGCGGACCTGCCTGCCCGGACTGTAAAGAGATGGATGGCTGCGAGTGTGAAACCTAGCAGTGGGTTACATGGCCTTGAGCTTTACCGTCTAATTAGGCTCTAATGTAACTACAATGCTCTCCAGAAGATGCTGTCTTGCCCACCGAAGCTTTTTAAAAGCCTCCCCGGGGCGGGGGCAGCTTGGAGTGTAGGTGCAGGGCCACAGCCACATCCAAGTAAAAGGCTCAGATTTCATTCCCCAGCTGGGATGTACTGGCAACTGGACGCCAGCTCTCTACAGGACAGGACCACGGTCTAGATTTTGGCCCGGTCTTAATGGCTGTGTACAAAACTGTAGGTGTTCATCTCTAAATGACACTAATGTTTAATAAGAGATCTTTGATGTTTTACAGATCAGTAATAAACATTAATATCAGGAGCTTTGGGTTGCCAGGTTGAAAGTGAAAATCAATGTGGGTGGTGTACATCGTGCAGTGGCGTAAACTGCTGTCTTTTTTGCTACTTCTTTAATTTATCAGGAACAGCTCTCCAATGGATATCAGACCCTAACCCTAACCCTGTGGAAAAAACTGCAGATCAGGACCAAAATCAATCTTTTTAACAAGTTATTAAATTTCACAAGTGTAGACTTGATGGGTTTTTATGAGGTGAGAAAATCTTCATCAGGGTTTCCCCTGATCTGATTCATTTTCTTGTGCTCAGCTTAGTTTGTACATGACAGCCACACTCACCTGCAGATTTTTTTTTTTATGATTAATTGTTTTGTCTATAAAATGCCAGAAATAGTGGAAAGGGCCTGTTATAATTTCCCACAGTCCAGGTGTTTACTTTAGATGTTTTGGTTTGTCTGACCAACGGTGCAGTTGCTGCTTTTTTAACAGACAGACATGAGGGTGATATTAATCTTCTCATCTAATTCTGCAAGAAAACAAATGAGTAAATTTCCCAAAACGTCAAGCTATTCCTTTAATGGATGGATTTTGATGTTGATGCTCTGTAGCCCAAGTGCCTGAACTGTCCACTGGGGGGTCTTACTGTTGAATTTAAAAGAAAAATATGTCTTTATGAGCTTATTACCTACTCATATATTTTATATATATATAGGAATAAATGATTTATCAACAATGAATAATTTCATTAGTTTTAACTGAAAACCCCTTTTCTGTAATACACCTTACTAGAAAGTGGCACCCACAAATCTTAAAACCTTTATGCATGTTCCTGTGGTTAGACATAAGGCAGCTTTACTGAGATCAATGTCACAAAGAGCTGCTTAACTGCTACCAATACTAGAAATCTGTTTTCAGCACCACCTTCACAGAAGCTTCTCCAAACATTCGATTAGAAAGACTTGCAATGAAACAATTAATTTTTGGCATGAAATAATGATACAAACTCGCTGAATGCTCGTTAAAACTGACTGAATGGCTTAATTTTCTGTTAAATGGAAGAAACTGCATTATTGCACAGTGTCGCTGTCTTCATCTCGGGTCTGCAATATGTGGCAGTGAAACAGAAGACAAACCAGAATACAGAATGCTGTCAATATTTTCCTGATGCATCATGTGATTTCTCCTCAGCTCATGAAGGACGGTATCATCAGCTTGATATAATATTAGAAGCCGGTCTTAAGAGATAAGATGTCTGCTTGAAGGTCATCCGTGCCCTCTTGAGTGAACATAAGAGCCTTTTGTGGTTGGGTTAAATGCACCTGACAGGCTGTTGGAGCACAATCACCCATTTTAATTGTCATGTAACGGTTTCATGTAGAGCCAAACTGTCTGCAACACTTCAGCGGTTGGAAATCAGAGCCTGGCCACACAACCACAGATGTGGTTAACTTGGCCTTTGCTGAAGGAACAAACAAAAAAAAGAAAAAAAAGCTCTGGAGCAAGCTCTGTGGAGACAGGCTTGGATGAAGATGTTGATAGATAATGCAACAGATGTATCTGCTGCAATTTGTTAAATTACAGACTTTAATAAATCCTTTAAAGTACTGGACAAAAGACTCTACATTTGCAGCTCTTTGGAAACTGTGTCAAGGTCCCAAAAATACTAATTGCTTTAATGCACCTGACAAATTGGCAGCTAAATTACTTTCTCCTATAAAATAGCTTTCCAATACAGACAAGAAAACCTTAACAGTTTTAATGCACACTCAAAGAACTCAATTTTCCAATTTAGCGGAAGCCAAAGATGACAGGAAATAAGGTAATTCGCTGTAGCCCCAACAACAAACCCCTGGCCATTCTACATCTGCTTCATAAGCAGTAATTATGTCCCAAAACGAATGCCGTTTCATATTAAGCTGCAGTCATAATCCAACGTCAAAGACAGACTCATTATCGACAATCATGGGAATTAGTTACATCATTTAACCAAACCGAACTAATCATTTCCAGGATACCGCAGAAGCAGATAGAGCCATTAGAAAAAATTGAGGCTCTTAAACAGAATAATTGACATCTATATCTTTCCTGCTGCTTTGGCTGAAGGGTTTCAGAAATTGCATTAGTTGCAATTGAAAATCTGAACTGAGGGAAAAAGACACCACTTAGACTTTTGCAGGGCACTGCTGCGTTCGCTGTTCCCATTCATACGCTACAGAATACTGCATTAAAAAGGTCTGCGCTGCGTCTGACTCTGTCACCAGTGTAACAACTCGCAAAACTGCAGCAGATAAATTCAGCGATAATGATGAAAAAGTACGAGCATACTGAAACATCATCTTTTATCTTCTATATTAATACAATTATGAGAATGTTTCTTTTTAAAATTGCGTTTCTCTGTATGTAATTCTCAATAAATGAGTTAGAAACAAACCCACAGCGCAGTGAAACTAAAAGATGGACAGAACTCAAGTTGGCAGTGTTTCAGCACTGGCAGAACTTAGATTTACCACTCAGGCTTCTCAACTGATAATGCACAATTAAAAATAATGCATATCTATAAGTGAGCCTCATGACCATTTTGTTTTAGTGTTAACACTCCACCCACCCACCCCTCGTCTGCCAGGTGCAGCCAGGTCATCCAGTTTAGTGGTTTTCTCCCAATTTTCCCCCAGTATTAAAGCAGGATCTGGTTTAGGCCGCAGACCTCTGATGTCTATCAGCACAGGTCACTGTCTGGGGGCAAGTGGAGCCCTCGGCAAGACGAGTGGATCATCACTTTCCCTCAACACATCATCAAGAGAACAACCTCTTCTGCCCCGACACATTCCTGGCATTTCTCAGGTTTTCTTCCGCAGGTAGTAAACGCGACAAATGTTACGAGTATGAACTGACTTGGTCAAAAATGTTTCTTTTAATTATACTCACAAAGCTCATATCAGTGCTAAAAGACTGATCCAAGGACAGATTCAGTGTCATGTTAAAATGTAGCTTCATCTTAAGAGTCAACAAAAATGGTAAAAAAAAAAATCCATTCATGTCCAGTGACTCCAAGATGACCATGCAAAAAAAAAAATGCCAGAAAGGTGTATACGAAACATTAGTCAAGACAACAACAATACTTAGTTGTCAGAACAGACATGAAACAATTAAATATTTAACAAGAGCCAGAAAAGAAAAGAAGATTTTAACAAACATTACTTACAAGAAAGAAACAAACTGTTATTATTGGAATGGAAATAAATGACAGAAAACAATGTGGTAATGATACACTGGATGCCAGCAGATAACCCAAATGTGATGAAGGTTTTCAGACGCAGAGGGAACCATTCCAGGGGGGGTTTAGGTTGACCTGTAAACCAAAAGACAGAAGAGAACAGATTCAATCAACTGAAGAGCAATCACTGAACCAATGCATGGAGGAAAGTGATATCCTACTCATTAAATACTACATGTTTGAGGTTCAACACTGTGCAAAATCATAATCAATACAGTTAAACTGACTAACCTTTTGAAGATGATGTAAAACTGATTATAGAAAAGGCTGCTTTCTGGGTTAAGCTATATTACCACCAGACTGCTACAAGTTTACAAAAAAAAAAAAAAAAAATGTATGTTTCTAGTTTCATTCAGGTAGTATTTATTACATGGCTACTGAAATGGATTGCATTGTAAAGCAGGTTTATATTTGTCTGAACATTGACAGCACAGATACACAGACGTGGGGTGGGGGGGGGGTTCAAGTTCTCATCTGTGCATCTTTCAACTGTCGGATATTGAAAGGTGGATGGACAGAGATACAGATCAGCATATGCTGCAGCTGGACGTGCTCCTTGTAAATGCAGCTGCTCACAGATTCAGTGAGTAGCAAGCTGCCATACTATGCATTACTGGGGACAACAGGGGTGGGGAAGACTCACTTGGGCTTGGTCTCGGCATCTGTGACTTGGCGGATGAAGATGGCATCCTCTGGGTGGCTGATGTCTCCCTTCTCGTGCATGTAGGACGCGGCGATGGCGAGCATGGTGCCGTCGTTATTGAAGGCAAGAGAGGCGATGCTGGTCGGGTACCGGTGGAACTGACACAGTCGCTTCTTGTTGAACGGGTCCCAGATGTTCACAAAGCCGTCTGAGCCACCTGGTAGAAGGAGAGGCTCAAGGTCAACCTCAAAAGATTTAGGCCGTGTTACTGCTGCGATATGGATCTGTAATAACAGTGTGTTCCACGTCCACCCTTTGCAGCTCAACCCAAAAAAGGTCACAGGTAAATTTATGAGCTTTGTAAAAGCAAACTGCCTCATAACAGAAACAAACTAAATCATTGCTTTTGTCAAGTACTAACTAGCACGTCGTACCTGTGGCAAAGGTGTTATGGACACTGTGAAATGAGATTGCATTGACGGGGTAAACGTGCTCAATTCCTTCCTCCTTCAGCCTGTGGCACTTGAAGGCGTACTTCTTCTTCTGAACCTCCTGGCTTGGGTCCAGGTACTCCACAGCTACACGTCCCTCAATTGAACTCAAGACGTAGCCCTGGAGCCAAGACAGAAAATATGAAGTTACCATCTGACTTCTTTACATTAACACAGGAATCTGTATTTGCAATATGATATTCTAGTAAATAACCAGTCACGTTTTCATTGTCTGTATCTTTCATTAGAACTGTGTAAACTTTAACTGATGAAAAGTCAGTTGTAATTCAAAGTGTACCTGTTTGTTGGGGAAGGCTCTAATGCAGCGAGTCTGATACTTGAGGCTGGACTCTCTTCTTTGCTGTACGTAGCCCATGTTCCTCAAATCCCACACCAGGACTCGTCTTCCAGCTGTGCCAACAATTAGCCTATCTCCAGCCACGGACAGGGTATACACCTTTCACATAGATAACGTATTAGACAAGAGGGAGACACAACACTGGCAATGTCTCACTCAATACCTACGTAAACAGTGGTAACAGGATCACAGTGAAATGACACCTTCTTCACCAGGTTCCTGTATTTTCTCGGTCATAATGTAGTATTCAGCTTTTTCACAATAAACTCAAATAATTATGAAGAACCTGTATTATCAAGTTGTAACATCTGTACCTAATTAAATGTAAGTATGAACAGTAAGAACATTAAGTACGAAATGTAAGAACAGAACAGCTTTAATGGCTACCTTGTTGTGTACCAGTGGTACGTATGAATGAAAATTCTATAATAAAAGCATAAACATAAATAAAAGTATTTCTATGCCCAAGTAACTTCCTGCCAGTTTACTCTTTTAAATGACGTGTTATGTCCTTCGTAAACATCTTGTTTCTTTTGACAAATACATCAATTCAATCAGAGCAGGAAACTCTGAAAATGTCATGTCATTGTGACTTTAATACCATCTCGTTTAGGTTTAGAAATGAAGTCTAAACTAGTAGATAAACTAGGAGGTTTGGATAACATATCTTCCTGCAGGAAAGTCAATCATAAAATCTTGCACATTCACAATACTTGTTATACCATACTATAACTAACATTAGTTAAGCGATTCTGAGTGACTCTTTCTGACACAAACAACATGGTTAAACACTAATGTGTCTCTTTTGCTCTACCTTTTCAGGCTGAGTAAAGGTGCCAGCATTGCACGGAGTCCTCGGGTCCCACAGCCGAACTGATCTGTCCCAGCTACCCGTTACCATGACATTAACCTCTGGGCAGTACTCCACACAACGAATGGGGGCATCATGTGTTCCAACTATTGTATCTGTTTAAGGAGAACATTAGACAATAGAATGTAATAAACAAATTTAGCAAATTATAGTTATGAAGAGTTATGATACTGCCCAGAAGCTTTTAACAGTATTCAACAGGCTTGCGACATACCTTGGTCTGTGTTCAAATCATGAGTTTTTAACTGTGCATCTAAACCTCCACTCCAAGAATGTGTTGGGTCCTGCAGGTAAAAAGGTGAACATTACCTGTAAGAACCACAGACTTCTAGGCTTTGACATGAAAATAAGGAACATAAATGAATACAAAAACCTGTGACCTACATAAAAAGCACAGTCAAGAACTGGAGCTGTGTGCTGGTACTTCATCCGCATTGTGTTGCCTCCGACATCATAGAGACGGACAGTGCAGTCCCACGAGGAAACCAGCAGGAACTGAGCTGTGCTGGGGCTGAACTTGACAGCAGAGATGCTGTCCTCTGGTCCCTGGTTCAGCTTGTACTCGTTTGAGCCTGTCATCTGCAATAGAGCAAAATAACCACTAACTCTGAAAATCGATACTTCCAAGCAATTTACAGGGGTTATACACAGATTAGAATATTGTTTAATCTAATTCAATAACATCAGAAACTGAAGCTTTGGATACCATAGTTGAATTGACGCTTACCTGACACTGTCTAAACATGTATTTATGTCGCATTCATTCATTGCTTTATTCATTTATATTATAAGCTTCACAGTAGTATTAGTTTCCTGGACTTTGTATTCAACTTCATTATATTGTACAGGTACTTGTGGTTCTGCAAGTACCTCTACAAAGTCGTTTTTGAGATGTTCTTGACTTCTAAATATAACTTATCAATCACTTTTAAGACATTTATCATGTTTACACTGAAAAGAAAAACACACACTTATTTATTTGCTACTTTCTATCAGACAACAAACTTGCAGTTACCATTTAGGCTTGCTGTAAATGGAAATACATCCGTGAATTCAATGCTGCTGGCAAATGAGCTATAAAGCATGCGTTTTATGCCTTTGCGATTTTCTTAAATACATTTTTAATTTCCTTTTTCGATCAGTTGGGAGTAATCTGCTAGCTAACTTGTGGACCAACGGTTTTCCTGCTTGTTGTTACTCAAGCCCAGCGAGAGCATTTGCCCTTTATTTCACAAAAACAACACAAACTGTTCCGTTACATCCAGCAATTACACCAAGCCCACATCTGCTGCCACCGGTGTTTGCTAACAGTGAAGACAACGAAGACTATAAGCCCCGGTGTTAGCAGTTTCACTTCACTTACCGCTTCAGTTTAGTAGCGTTCAGACGAAGACGATTCTTATGTTTAACAATCCTAATTATTATGCCTTGGTTTTACGATAAAATACAAAAAATATATGTAGCGTGGAAATTACTCGCTAGCAAAGGCGGCTGCGTGAAGCTAACTCCCGTCTAAGCAAGCACTGCCGTATAAACCAGAGGGCGCTCATTGGTTGAAATGAATGTTCAAATTCCCGCCTGCGATATGAGTGGTTGATTTGCTTTGACGTATATTTCCGTTGTCTCGGCGCAGGTCACATGACAGAGGACTATTCCGCTCGCTCTCTCTCTCTCTCGTTCTTTCTCTCTCTCTCTCTCTCTCTCTCTCTCTCATTGACATATGAGATGGGATGTGTTTTCTGAGTTATTATGTCTTTCTTTAAAATAAATACATTACAAATATACAAACACGATAATGTAGCCTAGAGTAACTTCTGAGGCTAGCTGTGAATACAGGTCTATGCTGGTTTAATCAGGCTGTTGTAACCTTCCTTCTTCTTCTTCTTCTTCTTCTTCTTCTTCTTCTTCTTCTTCTTCTTCTTCTTCTTCTTTGATTTGATAAGAAGAGAAAACAACAGGTTTAATGTATTTAAGTAACTCCTAATCTCATATAGGCCTAGGCCAGCAGGTCATGTAGTAGGCGATTACAGATCTCTGCTCAGGTGCCAACAAAAAGAAAAGTAACTCTTCCATCTAAAAGAAGAAAAAATAGTGTGGTTAAGCTAAATTTATGAAAAATTAACAACGCCTGGCTCTAATTCTGCAGATTTGCATTTAATTTCCACATGTCCACCTTATTCTACAGCCTATTGATTTTAATTACCAGAATGTAATGTTTTCATTAAAGAAAGCGCAATATTATGTAGCAAAACAAGATCAGTGATAACACCTTAATAAAAAAAAAAGGCTCTCAAATGCCGTTCAAATTGAAGCTCAAAAATTCTAAAGTTACCAGATTAAAAAAAAAAAAGATGGCCATCATTATTCAACTGTTAAAATGATTCAAAGGTAATATTTTATTTTGGAGAGCACCATAACCTCATTGTGCCTTAATATGTCGTCTGAGATGTTTCAAATAGATCACTCCATCCTCACAAATGATTGAAAAACAAGATTTTTTTTACGACATGACTGAAATGAATAACTCTTTGCCCTTGTGCATCACTTTTATATCAAGGATACATACATTTCTTTTTGGAACGAAATCTTTACTGAGTGTAAGACCATATAATATACAGAATTTCAATAACAATATCAGAAGAAAACCATACATAAAAACAGAGGCTATTTTTGGCTCTTTCATGGCTTTGAAATTACCGGGAAAACACTGCGTCATTAAAACAATTGCCTCTACACCTGCAGTTTTTCGGGGGTTCTTTTTTTTTTTTTTTTTTTTTTTTAAGGATCACATGATTGTCCTCACTATTACAAAGAGAAAAGGATCGTTTTTTTCTGTAAAAGTGAACTATAGGTGACAAAGGCTGGTAGCCTAATGTGAAGCCAACAGTATTGCACAATATTGGAAAATATCAAAATATTAAATTCCACATTTTTTAGCTACAAACACTGACACAATTCTCTGTAAAATACATATGGACAGTCAACCCTGTTCAAAACAAGTTCTTTTTTTCAAATGGAATACATTAAAATATATTCACCCACTTTTGAGATAATAATAATAATAATAATAATAATAATAATAATAATTTTCTAGTATCCCTCTGCAACACCTTTGAGGGCTGTAATAGGGACTCTGTGCCTTGCCCAAGGACACTTCAGCAGGATAAAGAATCATTACAAATAATAATAACAATAATAATAATAATAGCCTAATAATAACAACAATAATAATAATAATAATAATAATAATAATATGACCTAACATTGTGCCCGTTGAAGCTACAAAATATACAAAATTGTAATTTTTTTTCAATCAAGGTCACTCATTTAAAAACATATTTACAGCTCATAATGACAGTCAATGTTAAACAGGCCTCAGCAGAGGGACCGGGTGGGAATAGTACATGTGGTGGGGAAAAGCCACGAGTGACTGGCTCCCCGGTGAGTTTGCAGCGGGGCCACCGCTTGTTTCTGGGGCTCCGTTCTCGTGGTAAAGTATGGGAACCCGCACAATCCTCTGCGCCGCCGCATGGCTCAGGTTGGCCGCCTCCAGCTCCGCGGCCAGCTGCCTTTTCCATTTATTCCTCCGGTTCTGAAACCAGATTTTCACCTGCGTCTCCGTCAGGTGCAGGGACGCTGCCAGGCCTGCCCTCTCCGAGCTGCTAAGGTAGCGCTTGATGTCGAAGGTGGACTCAAGCTGGAAGACCTGACTCCTGGAAAACACCGTGCGAGTCTTCTTCTTCCGGCAGGGCTTCTTCTCGGAGTCCAGCTCGTCCGTTTTTCTCCTCCAGTCGTCCCCGTGGTCTGTTTCTTTCTTTGGCTCTTCCGCGTCACTTTCGTCCAGCGCGATGTCGTCGTCGGCGCTTTCCTCTTTGACATCTTGGTCACTTTTTTGGAGATCCGGGGAGCGCCTGTCCGGTGCCGGTGATGCCTCCCTTAGGTTGGCCTTCTCAGACCCTGCAAAAAAGATATTTTACAGTTTACAAACGTGATCTGCAAAGGCAATCACCTGTATTTCAATACGTACTATACCCTACGGAATGGGCCTATGCGTCTTTCATTTTGTTAAAATATTGATACTAATCGAGAGTTTATATGACATGATTCCTTGTAATTAAGCATCTAATTATGAGAATCACATATCCTTTCACAATATGGAATATGTCAACAGGCCTTTTGCTGTAGAATTCACCTAAATTCGGATCCTTATCTGAGATAAAGTAGTTAATATTTACCCCCGGTCCTCAGATGAGCCCCGAGCGTGTATGGGTACCACCAGGTGGACGCTCTTTCCAGATACTGCCCTGATAGTCCAATTCTCTGTGTGGGCAACTCAAACCGTGGGAGAGACAAGTCACCGAGCCGAGAGAAGAAGCTGCCTTCAAACACTCCTTTGGACGAGCCGAGGAAGCTTTTAGGCTTCGTGGGTTTGTCTTCGATGTTCAGCAGGTTCTTTATGGAGAACGGCGAGTCTTTTGCAGGTTGGCGAGTCTCTTGAGCATCAGAGTCTGCCATCACCGTTTACTGTCCGATGTGGATAACCATCAAAAATTATCAAAGGGAGAAAAACGCCTTAAAAAAAAGATTTTCTTGGTTTATAGTTTATGTTAAAATCATAGGAGAAGGAGACAGAGAATAAAAACAAAGAGTCGCGCGAAGCCGCGTCCACCTCCTGAGGATGATCGGAGTGAGAGCGCACAGATCACTGCGTCAAACTTGCGCCGGATTGTAATGATGAAATAAAAAATGCCATCCGAGTTAAAACGCGCTCGGTCTCTGCTATTGGGCAGGTACAATAGCAAATGGGGTCTGA
>NW_019525069.1:733502-783286 GCF_002814215.2 Seriola lalandi dorsalis | reverse complement strand
GGGGGGGGCTGTGACGAGAATAGACTCAAAGGGAAAAAAAAGGGCCGCGCAAGCGTTTTGGCTTCGGGCTCAACAGTTATCATCCAATTAGATTAAAGAGGAAAATGTCTCAAGGTTTTTGGGGCGTGCGCGAGCCGCAATCACCGGTCAGTAAATTGAATAAATGGCCCAGAGATTATCACATTTGAAGGCAGATTGCTGAGCAACTTGGCCTTGGCACAAATATTACGCAAATTACGCATAGATTTTACGCATTAATGTAAACCACGGTAGATATATTAAACAATAGTATCAAGCTAATGACGTAACATAGATTCACGTAACAGTAGTATTATATTTATTTTTTATTGCACAAGACTGATTGAACATTTTTTTAATACTCTATTTGTGTGCTGAAGTTGTTGCTGAACACTGTGACCTGTTGAGGCTCAACCTGTCACTCATCTGTTGCATTTCAAGTTTCCTCCCTTCCACCTTCGCGCAACAGGAAAGCAACACGCACTGTGCATTTCACCTAGACCGGAGCTCATTGACTCCAGTGTAATTTTATTAGTCAGGAAGTGCTACAGGCAGACATCAAACTGAAGGCTTACCATTGTGATAAAGCCTTTTCAAATCAGCTTTCTATACAAAAGCCTGCAGGCCTACAATGGCAGCAGGTGGTGTAATGCATGAAACAAGGTCCTGTTTCTGTCACTTGCTACAATAGTGGATGCAGCAAGTCATATTTGTGTGTGTAATGAGACATTAATATGGAGGAGTGTGATTAGATAAGAAGAAAATAAAGACACAAAATCTGAGAGTGAAAACTGTAACTAAAATTACAGATTGAGATGCAGAGGTATGACGGATCCTGGACTCTTGAATCCAACATCTGGCCTCTGCAATGTCATTTGCATCGACAAACAAATCTGTCACTGACAAACAGCCGAATGAAACACAAAGAAATGATGTCTGTGGCTCCAGGCCTTTGGTGAAAAGGCACCTCAGTGTTTTTGTGCACACACTGAGGTATAATTTAGGGTGAAAGTTGGTTCAGACATCCTGATAAAATGGCCAAAAATAAAAGAAAATGTGCAACAAAAAAAAAACTCAACATGGGACGCATTTGAGATTCATCATTTAAACCAAACGTGAAGCAGATACAGTGAACTAATCAAACAAATTGAATTTGCTCAACCTACAAACATGCAGCCTGTCCTTTTAGCTCATGGAGCGCTCTTCAGCTCTAAAGGACAACACTGTGTTTTGTGAAAAGCTACTTGAATCCCTGCATAATTAGAGGTCTCATAGCTGCGTTAAAGATGGGGGCGGAGAAAGAGGCCAGTTGAGCTGCGTTTGCCAATTCAAAGTGAAAAGCAGATAGCTGTGTTTTCATCAGATTATGTTCATTAAGCAGGGGCTCCTTCAATAGACAGAACAAGTCAGAGTGGATCAGAGGGGAAAACAGAGTACACTCAATCAATGATGCAAACGCAGGCCCGTGCTTCCCCTTTACAGTTCTGGTGTTTAAGTGATTTTGGAAATGCCTGATCTTATTAATCAGATATGAATGAATATGTTTATAATAAGTCTGTCTGAGCATCTGTCATCTTCACTTCAAAGTGACACAATAACACCAACACCATCCTCAGATTAACCTGAAGTACAGAGGTTTATATCTAATTACATCATGTCAGATTATTTGTTCTCAGTAAAGACCCGGGACTAAATTATACTTCTTCAGCAGCTCACTGAAATACAAATAGTTCAGTTTCTTTTACACGATTTGATGGTGGTGAAATGCAATGTATGTATGGTCATTCTCTGTCTGACAGACATCTCACTTTTCATCTTCCTTCATATGTGGAAATACTCTCCAAAACTGCTTTTTGACAAAGTGTCAATAGAAGACACACAATATTTATCATATATTAATTAGTACATATAATCTTATGATCACAATACTCGATCTTCTCTTCCATGACATAAAACAGTATTAAGCTATACATTTCATTGTTTTGGAACCATATTCAGTAAATGGAGTGATCAATAAAATATGTGGAGATAACATAATGTCTTTATATATTTGTCTGTTTTTCTTTTATAGACCATTTTACCTTTTTTTTTCCCTCTCAGTATATTGTTAGATAGAGGGTTTTTAGGGGCACCAAAGAGAAAGAGCTTTTATACTTCCCTGTTAAAGCAGCATTTATTTAGTTTTAAAGGAAAAAATGACATAATGTCAGACAGTTAGTGTATAAAAATACACTGTTATCCATTAACTTCATGGAAATCATAAATTTAAACATGTCTTAATTTGGTAGCAATACTTCCAATCTCTACCACTGCGCAATTATGACTCTGTATTTTTCCATTCCTGTCAATAAATAACTTATGTTACCTTCAGTAATGAATAGCTTTCTTGTTGTTAAACAGATACCTTGCAAGTAACATATACATTTTTTGTAACGGGCCATGGGTACTAGCTCTTAAGGGTCTGTAGATTTGGACACATGTAAAACAATACACCTCATTTCACACAGCATATAGGCCACAGAAATGTAATCAATCTCACCTGTAAAATGATCAGTGAGGCAATTATGCAAGGCAGGCTCTTTTCATCTGAAGCACCGGCATAATTAAATTGATATAAAATATCATTAGAGGTGACAGGCTGTTATGAGACGTGGTAATTGACTGCTCTTTCACTGAGAAGCTGCCTCATCTCAGAGTGCTGCTGTCACTCTGTAGAATGCTCCCATCTAGTGACAGAACTTGGTATTAATCTGCAACCAGGCGACGCCTCACTCAAACCAAAGATGATATTGATCGTAGCACAGTATACTTCACATTTATTGATTTTGTCAATTATTGACAGATCACTCTTTACATATAATTTCTTCTTAAGATGTGAAATTGCTTTCTCGTTTTGCCAGTAAGGCACTGTACAGTATTTATGGAGCATGTAAGTGCAGGGACTGTTACAGCCATGCTGCAAAGAAAATGCACTATTGAGTTACTGATCTCAATCATATCAGACCTTCTGTATGCATTGGAACATTCAAGGAAAACCCCAATTAATATCTTTCAAAAAAAAAAAATTCCTTCTCATATTGCAACACATAGTTGTTATTCTGACCTGATTCATCAACACATAACAATAAGCAGAAGAACACAAATATAGACAAGAGGAAATGGTAAAGATCTACATATGAAAAAGGCTGTGATAGAAAATGAATGGAGAAATGAAAAAAATTATCACACCAAAGCAACTTTAACCTCAAAGCTGGGGAACTGTGACTACATCAGTAACATCAATAGTGGGAACTACTTTACAAGTGTACAAGTTGAAACTGCAACAAAGCTCTAAAAACATGAAAGCAGCTCTACAACAATGCAATATTGCTGCATTCATCCCACCAAAGTCATTTGAGGGGAAAAAAAAAGAAAAGAAAAACCTATGGAGTGTAACACAGCAGAGTGCAATCTACCAGGCTCCAGTCAGATGGTTTCAGTGGTCATACTCCTTATCAATGAACTTTGCCATACTGGATAGCTGAATATTCGTCGTGCCCTCATAAATGGTGCCTGCACATGAAGACAAAACAAAGCATTAGAATAAATTCCTGCTGTACAAAAAAATAAATAAATAAAAAAAAACACAAGGTCAATTTTTTCAAATTCCCCTGCACACTACACGAATCTGCAGCTTTCACTATCAGGAGACAAAGGAGGCTCATTATGCCGCTGCTCCAGCTGGAGAACTGAGGAGCTGAAATGGAGGCGATGAAAGGAAAAGTGACATTTTGCCCTGGCAAGTTCCCTTGGCTGTGTGTTGGCATAATGACACTCTGAGAGGGGAATTCCTACAGAGTCCGATTACAGCCGCTGCTATCAGCCCTACGCTCCACCCCGCAGTGGTCCAATCACAAACAGCTACACCTGACCTCCCTGCAGCCCTCATGAGCTGTGTCATTTTCCACAGCGTAGCTTTAGTCTCAGTCACCTAAACCACCTCTAATCTAAACAGTGCTTTCACAAAACAGGCAGCAAACACAACACAACAAGTATTTTTCTAGTCATACTCACCAATTTTACAGTCTCTGTAGTATTTCTCTATGGGGTAGTCTTTGGTGAAGCCCACCCCTCCCATCCATTCGATGCACTTTGATGTGGTTAGGGTTGCAACCTGAAACATAAGATAATATAATGACTTGAATTTAACTAGGGAGATAATTCACTGAGTTTCAGAGAATATAGAATAACGGCATATATAACGCAGAGATTACAGAACATATAACAAAAACTTATGAAACAGATGAATTATGAAGAGAATAATCAAGATTCAGCAACACAAAAGAGATCAGAATAGAATAATATGTATGACTGATAAAACAGCTCAGTGCTCCAAGGAAACAATCACAATTCATGCTAAGAAATATACATTAACAATCCTAAAAACCTTCTAATGAACTGTAGCCAATGAATCAGGAAGCTCACCTCTGCAGTGAAGTATTTAGCCATGCAGGCCTCCTTAATGAAAGGTCTCCCTGCCTCCTTCAGACGAGCGGCGTTGTACGTCAGCAGCCGAGCGGCCTCGATCTGCGTTGCCACGTGGGCAATTTGGTGCTGCAGGCCCTGGAATACAGAGAGCACCATAACAACATACATGTAAGCGCTCATTAAACAATACACCGGCCACCGGCCTAATGTGAATAGTCACAAACATGTTACGTAAAAGAATGGAGATCTGAACCTGGAAGTCAAAGATGCGTTTTCCGAACTGCGTCCTCTGTCTGGTGTAAGGGATGGTGTGGTCAAAGCAACCCTGTGCCAGTCCAAGCATCTGAAATACAAAATGATTTAGCTCATGCAACATTTAAATTTTACATGTTGTCATCTTGAATAGATCAAATTTAGCTTGTTTTAAACATGGTTTACCTGACTTGCGATTCCAATCCGGCCCTCGTTCAACATTCCGATGGCATACTTGTACCCGTGACCGATCTGTCCCAAAATGTTCTTCTCTGGTACCTACAACAGAGAGCACACGGTTAAGCAAGGTCACAGCAGGTTTGTTTCACATTCGTCCGGTACACAGCAATGTGTTTGGTATCACCTTGACATTGTCCAAGTTCAGTGGGCAGGTGGAGGACGCTCGCAGGCCGAGCTTGTTCTCCTTCTTGCAAATCTCAAGGCCTTCAGTGTCCCGATCCACGATGAAGCAGGTGATGCCTCTGTAACCCTGTCAATCACAGGACAATCTGACATTATATTTGTAATTATAGATGTGTTCAGGGAAGTATTAAAAGCATCTGTGTCAACAGGGTGTGAACATTATAAAAGTAAAACCAGTAGAATGTAATATAAACCAATACGATAGGCCTGTGATAAAAAAAAAAAAAAAAAACTTTTGACGAGATTAAATCTTTAGATTTTGGTGATCTTTATAATTTTAGGTTCATAATTTGTGATTCTGTTGTTTTGGGTGACATTATTCCACGTGGAAACTCAGAGAGAGATGCGGGAACATATCAATGATAAGTTGTTTAGGCTGAAACAATTACTAGATAAAAATCAATTTGACTCTATAGCACATTCATAGGGATTTAAGCAAAGAAGATGAAGTATTTTTACATTAAGATCTTTCCTTGCGAAATATAATAAATAAAGTAGTAGATTGAGTATTTTGCCTGAAAACAGGTAACAAGATGGGCAGTTACTCACAGCAGAAGGGTCCACATTAGCCATTACCAGGAATACACCTGCATGCTCTGCATTACTGATCCACATCTTGGATCCGTTGATGATGAAATAGTCCTTGTGTTTTTCAGCACGTGTCTTCAGAGAAAAGGCGTCGCTCCCCGACTCTGCTTCAGAGAGGCAGAAGCTTCCAACCTGTGTGACATGAGAAAAGGTACATGAGAAAGTGTAGGGAAACATTCCAGTAAATGTGGTGTAGAACATGCACAGTCAGTCAGGTGATGTATTCCAGTTGTTCAATAGCAAAATGTTTCTGTCTTAGCTGTGTTCACCTTCAGTTTACAACGGGGAAAGCACCATTTGATTCATGCCACAATAAAAAATAGTGTTTTATACTTAGAAACATATCGTCAAATTGCTCACCGTGTCAGTTGAGAGTCGGCTGAGGTACTTCTCTTTCTGAGCTGGGGTACCCAGATTGGCAAACAGTGTGTTGATCAGTGTGTTCTGGATGTCACAGAGCACAGCCACAGAGGGATCCACCTTCGCCAGCTCCTCGATGACCAGGATGGAGGAGAAGAACGTAGAGCCAGTGCCGCCGTATTCCGGGTCGATCTCAATGCCCATGAGCTGTGAATATTCAATATCAGAGTCAACAAACTGAAAAAAGAGAGACTGGCAATGACTTAAATGTAATGACACGTGAATTAAATGAATTACATACACCCTGTTCAAAGAGAGATTTGATCACTTCCTCGTCCATGACAGAATTTTCATCCATCTTTGACACAAATGGGGCGATGCGCTCTTGTGCGTATTTTTTCACTGTCAAACAACAAGACAGATGTTCAGTGCTTCAGGTATTTCTGTCTCCAGCTGTAAGCACCAGTTGGATACGTGTTACTAGATTCCCAACTCACCTGCTTCCCTCATCATGCTCTCCTCCTCTGAATACGTCTGAAGGGGAGGAAAGGAGATCACCCCAGGTGCCTGGTCTGAAGCCATATCTGGGGCAGATCTGGTGGTCAGGCTCCTCCATCCAGCCTGGCATGTCCCCCATGGTCGAGAGATCTGTCTGCAAGACTAAAAGCAGGACAGAGAACAAGTTGGAAGAAAAATATTACAGTCATGTCGGTCGCCATTCGCCATTAATGGCAGAAGTCAGTAACTTAGACGTTTCTTTTGGAGTTAGCAAGTTAGTTTGTCTGCTAGTGTTAGCCGTCTGTTAGCTAACAACGTCACGTAAGCAAGAAGCAGACAGATTACCCAAGGATAAAGGACTAATACAGTGCAAATATGTTGAAATCGGCACAGAAATAACGCAAATGCACACAAATATGACCATAATATTTAGACTCACCTTTGAGAAAATCCTGACCAACGGGGCAGCCATGCTTTGTTACGAAATGTTTACATGCTGCCTTCAAGTGCCTCTTGTACGAGTCGAATTTAGTGGTTGTGTAATAACGATGAACATTGGTAATGATAAACCTTAGAGTAAGTACTAAATAAATATAAGCTGTTGGGCATAGTTACCTTTTACCAGTGGCTTTGAATAGAAATAAGTAGAATACACAGGAAAAGTGTACCACTGGTGCGAGAAGCATTCTTGGGACTCGTTTGTATGTGCGTTATTGATGGTTTTATTTTTTCCGATGGTACCCGAAGTACCCAACAGTTACGTTTAGGGTACACGCGGAACACAAGCAGGGGTATCAGAGAAAAAAAGCGGAAGCAGTCAAGCGTTCACCTGGTAACGATTGTAGCCGATAATTTATCCCGAGGGGCTCCATTTCCACATTTCTCTCTGTTTAGCGACAATGTTGTTCAGTCACTGAAAGGTAAGATATGAACTGCGGTGAATATGGTGTCAAATAACCGGTGTTAGGTGACGTTAGTACTGTTGTTAACGTCTATGAGCTAACGTGTTTTATAGGCAGCTAGTTAGGTTAGCTTCTGCTGGTCATTAACTGTCAAATGTCAAAGCTGTGTTGTCACACGTCTGATTATTAACTCATGTCCTCAGGTTCAACACAGACGGAAGAAATGGAAGAGATAAAGAGCGAGCCTGTGGATTTTGTGAAGGAATTTCAAGAATACCTGACACAGCAAACCCAGCATGTCAACATGATCTCAGGCTCTGTTTGTGGAGAAAAAGAGTCAGCGGAGCATTTTCAAGCCGGTGGGAAAGATGCACATTAAATTAAAAAAAAGCACTGTGTCTTTGATAAATACAGAGTAAGATGTTAAAGTCATGGTGTGTTTGCTTGTAGCTGCACCCAGAAGTGAGCAAAATGGTCTGGACCCTCCGTCTGTGGAGGTGAGCCTGCCACTTGAGGATGGGGCAGACGTACAGATGGACGGCCTGGAGAGGACCTGCGATGGGAAGTACAAGTGCAGCTACTGCAGCTATGCCAATAAGGGCATGGCTCGCTTAATAGAGCACATCCGCATCCACACAGGTTAGTGTTTCCACTGCATTCATTCACTAGGTGGACACCATGGCCGAAATGTTACTATTGAAACACTGCAAACAATCTAGACTACTGAGTTGTCGTATACCAGTGGCTCTCAAGGTGGGGGTCATTAAGGTAGTTTACATTTGTAAAATTTACTTTTTTTCAGTGGAAATGTTCCCAATCAGATAATACAGTATATGTAAGTTGTACTGTATAAGTTTTCTAATATAAACTGTAGATCAGAGCTGCAATGATTACTCAATTAATTGATTAGCTGATTGACAGAAATATAATCAATTATTTATAAAATCAATTAATTGTTTTAGTAATTTTTCCAATTAAAAGTACCAAACATTTCGCAGTCCCAGCCTCTCAAATGTGAGGATCTGATGCTACATTTTGTCATTTATAACAGTAAATATAACATGTTTGAGTTTTAGACAGACAAAAAGAAGAAATTTGAATACATCACCTTGGGCTGTGGGAAATTACAAGTGGCACTTATCACTTCTTTCTGGCATTTTTGGACAAAACGATGGCAGATCAGATTGATTGATAATGAAAGTAATCATTGCAGCCCTAATGGAGACAGTGATACTACTTAGTCTTCCCATGTCCACATACCCAGGGCAGGGTCTCATGAAATGCAAAATCTTATGTGACTGCTCAAGAGTACACGACAGTGGTTGGAAATAACGATGAGTCACACATAGTTTGAATGGAATTCTAGTTGGTCAAAAACTGAATACACACATTTCCAAAACCCAGCTATCCTATGATTTATGTTTTCTGATTTAAGGGTGTTGTATGCTCTACAGATTGTTAAGCCCCTAGAGGAAAAGTTATGATTTTGGCTTTAAAAATTAAATCTGATTTGACTCTGACATCTGTTGTAATTTCTATGCCAGGATTTTATGTTGTTAATGATGCCAATTCTCTCTAAATAATTAGTAAGCCACATTTATGTCAAAATGATTTGAAATTCTGGAAACAGTTACAATGTGATCTACATTAATTAGACAATTAAGGATGAAATATTGGAAGATCTTATTGCTGTCTGTTTTTTGTTTGTATAATCTAGCCCTACTTTATACAATCCCTTGTGCAGCACACATAAGACGTTTTACTTATTGTGTCACTGCTGTTTACTCTTTCACAGTAGAATATCTAATACCAACCTTACTGCATTTATTTCCTCTCATGATTGTAACCCAGGAGAAAAGCCTCACCGCTGCCAGCTGTGCCCATTTGCTTCAGCGTACGAGCGCCACTTAGAAGCCCACATGCGCTCACACACAGGAGAGAAGCCGTACAAGTGTGACCTCTGCGCCTTCCGCTGCAGCGACCGCAGCAACCTGTCACACCACCGTCGCCGCCGCCACAAACTCCTGCCCACTAGGGTCGTTCGCTCTCCTTTCTCCAACAAGAGAATGCTGAGCGCCTTGCAGAAGAGGACGGGCTCGCTGGGCTTCAGCAGGCGACTACTCATTAATTTCAACCCTCCGCCCATGGTGATACCAAAGTCGGATTATCTGAATGACTTGTCTCATAAGATTCACCACCATTTGAACGGCGGTGAGTATAAGAATCTCCCCAAGGTGGATGAGAATGACAGTTGCAACAGGGGCGCTAATGATCTGACGTTTAATCACCCACTGGACCAGCTGTCTACACTTGCTGGCCAGTTGGCCGACCTTCACCCTGAGTCTCAGACTGCTGCATCCCCAGACAGGGAGTCCTTAAAAGACGAGAAGCCCATCCTCATACATCAGGTCTCTAGTGAACAGGTTGCACTGTGTTCAAATAGAGTGCAGACGTCACCGTCTAAAAAAGAATCTCCCACCTCGGTCCACGGCACTTGTAGTCCTGTTCCTGGCCTCGGTTTCGCCAACAACATGAACGCCTTTACTGCGAGTGTTAGCAACAGCCAGCCGAGCACACCTACTCCTGCCCTGACCATACCGGATCAACAGCTCTTGCATAAATGCCAGCATTGTGATATTCACTTTTCTGACAATATCCTCTACACCATTCACATGGGTTGTCATGGCTATGAACATCCTTTCCAGTGCAACATCTGTGGACACATGTGCATAGACAAATACGACTTTGCATGCCATTTTGCCCGCGGCCAACATCAAAAGTGATTGCTTGTGACAAGGAACCACATGGAGTCATAGATTCTTGTTTTCAGTATTTTGCTTGTTACACTGATTTATATTTTTGTTATGTACACAATCTATTTTACACTCAATACCTGCATTATATTTCTGCCTTACAGTTCTACATTACTCTCAACTTTGAGCCTTAATATTAGTTGTGAATGGACAAAACCACAGACACACCTTGCAGTACAGCGTAAGTTCCAGGATCTTACAGTTGGTGTTGCTTGTGTTTAGAATATCATTGTGATTTTGGGGATTTGCAACATTTTATCTCTTTGCAGTGATTCACCAGGGTTTCACTCAGCTCTCTCAGTAAAAAACTATTACATAGGCAGCTACATATGAGACATTTTAAATCAAAGACCAGTTAGCATTATTTAAACTTCACTTCCCCAGCTTTGTATTCACTGCAGGGCTTTTGTCCACCATCTGTGTATCGCTTGTTCAGCTAATTATGCACCAAAGTTTCTATCTCAGTTAAATAAGCTGGACTTATGTTGCTGTGAGAAACTAAAGTGGGATGTTCAGAGACCGACGGCCTGCGTGGCTAATTTTCTGTCCAAAATTTAGGTTTGTGTCCAGCCACACTCATCATAATCCTGCTTGCTGTTCTGATATTTATTTATACCTCACTCCATAGACTGTAGAAAGTGTCCAACCAAATGAGTCAGTAATATTTTAAATAGATTTAAGTATGTTTTTTTTTTTTTTTTTTTATTAATTTATACCATTTTCTACAACTATTTATAAATTGTCTTGAGTAGCTTTGTTGTATCGTAAATATCAATTTTTAGTACAAAATCAAATTTCAATGTAGCCACATCTTATTTGTGTAGTAACTGATGTTGAGGCACTGTAAAGATCCAGGGTAACCCTGTGATGATGTAATGTGAAATAATGTTACTTTTTATTTTAAGTAGTAGTTTCTGATTTTGTGGAAATAATAATAAGAGTATTTGTAATCTTGGTCTAAAGTAAAGACTTATTCAGTTGTTTAAGTTGTTTGTATGTGATTAACTTATAATGGACAGAAGATAGTAACTTTGAGATTAATGGGCTCTTATCAATTTAAACTCATACCACGTGTATCCTGACAAACAAGATGTTATCTGATCAACATTTTATACCATATTTGCAGAAACCACATACATGGCCACTACACAGTAGCTTATTGAGTGTTTAAAAAATATTTCTTTCAAGTTTTTCTTTCTAAATAAAATGATGCCACAATGTTCCACAAACTGAAGTAAACCGGCATTTTATTTACATTTAATTAAATACAAATTACACACATTCACTAATGACTGGATGCAATTAAATATTGCTTTGTGGAAAAAAGTCATTTATGATTCTCAGCAAGATCTCCTTTTTCTCGTGGTCGAAAACATCCACTGCTCTTTTCACCACACGTTCCACATCAAAGTCCTCTTCTTGAGTGAGCGACGTTTCCTGAAGCAACTGTTTTCGCAGGTTGTGAAGAAATGTTGCTTTGGATTCATTCAGCTGGGTCGCCAGAGACCTCATGTGTTCAGAGGACACTTGCTTTTCTGAAGTTAAGGTGACAAATGTATCATTACGACAGGGCTGCAAATGACAAAGTGAGTAAACAGTGAAATGTCAAATATTATTGAAGCTCTCAGCTGACCTCTGGCAGTCTTCATGGCCTCAGAGATCAGGCGGCGACAGGCCTGGTCAGCCTGGTGGACCACACTAGAGGCACATTTCAGACGGGCGGCTTCCTGCATAGTACAGGACAACAATTTATAACAATAGATAAACAAAACATTTTCCACCACTCTAGTTGCATATATTAAAATTCTTATTAACACTTACACACCTTTTGTTCAGTGTTGTCCTCTACAGGGCTCAGCGGGTTGCTCAGTGCAGAGGAGATCAACTCCATTACCTTCTGGCTGAAGACAAGTCAGATCCACAGACAGATGCGACCAATTAATATCCAATTATTGCACTTCAGTAAAAAGTGTTAGTAACTGCTTGTTTTGCTGTCTTACATGTCACATTTGGACAAATTGTCTGTAGTGTTGAGAAAAATGCTTTTTGTCTCCCATGGGTTCTTCTGTGGATTTGGAGACTCCAAACGCTTCACCATCTCTAATATCACCTCAGTGGAAATGGGCTCAGACCTGCTCTGGTTTCTGCTGATACAGGACTCCAAATCACAGTGTAGATACACCTGGCAGAACCCCAGTGAATCTGCAAAGACAACTGACTGAGTAATTCAACCAAAGGGGCAACTATTTAAACTGCATGACGGTAGTTTTGCATGTTTGAGAAAATAATAAATGATTTATTTTCCCAGTCATCCAGGCAGCCACCAGCAGCAGTAACACTAACACAAATTTACTTGAAGTCTTGACACTTTCTTGGAATCACTTATTCATCATAGTAAACATGTAGTTGCCTTTAAATGCTCCAAAATGATGGTCTTCTGTTGCAAGACAATGTTTTTAAAAACATTCCCTGGTGCATTCAGGTGCTTGCAGAAAGCTCCTGGATTCAAGGATTTTGATCATTTTGAAGCATGAAATTAATATATAAGCTCAGTGTCCTTTAAAAATTTTAAATAGATATCTAAAATATACAAGGATTGTAATGTATGGGCTAAAACTTGCAAAACTACCAGCATAGTCTTTCGCAAATATTCAGTGGTTTAACCTGTACACAGAAAACAGAGGCTCACGCTTTCTTGCAAGTTGGTACACTTCATATCTCATGCTTGGATAGTAGAAGTTGTCATCCAGTAGAAAGAGAAGTGGAGTCCGGTCAGCACAAGAGTGGTCCAAACCTTCAGGCTGCAGCAGAGTGTGAATGCATTGTTCCCACGCAGCCCTGTTGATCTGACATTTGCTTGGTAGCTCGGCCAACACTTCAGGTTTCTTCATGAACTGCTCAATGCACTGCAGCACGGCGTGTCTGTGTAACTTCCATTCAGTGTGCTGGGGGTGGGGGGACGACAATGAGGACAATGACTTGCAATGTCTTTGATACTTATAGGGAATATGTGTGATCTTAGTAATTATTTGGTCTATGATTTGTAAGAAATAATAATAACAACAATAATAACAATAACAATATATATATAATAACACTGAAAAATAGCACTCACAAGTTATGGCAATTTCCATTTAAAAACTTGTTTTTGATTAATGGAATAATTGTTTCAGCTCTATCTAAATGTACTTTTACTCTTGCCTGTATAATTTAATACAGCACTTCTATGTGTACCACTAAAATATTCATATGATATTGATACAAAATTTAGATCATTACTGCAATATCTGTATTTTTTATTTAGTTTCGCATGTAACATTAGTGTTACAGGAAAAGTCCAGTCCTCCTTTTGGATTCAGTGGGGTTGGCATCATTAGATTAGGGACGGCCACAGTCGCACCTATTTGGATCCTGAACTCGCAGTAAAAATCTTCCAATTTAGCTCAGTTGTCTTTACCACATCTTGCAGTGCGACTCCGTCCTCCACAGCTCTGGTCTGAAAAGCATGCTCCGGGATCAGGTCATCGTACGGCACAACAGTGGCTCTCCATCCGTGCTGTGCAGCGGCGCTGAGCACCGTGCGGGCCAGAGTGGACTTCCCTGTGGCAGGTAGCCCGCAGAGGACGCACAGACAAGACGGGGCACGACCGACACCCGCCTTCTCTTCTGCTGCCATGGCTACCAGGGGGCCAGTTTAAGCCTCAGGTTTTTACATAGTAATGCAGCCATAGAAAGTTACAGATAACAGTTAACTTCCGCTGTCGAAACATAAGGAAACACGTGACTTTAGCCCACAATCCTTTCAGAATAAAAGCCCACAAAGTGAAGCAAAAGAAGGGAGATTGACTATAGAGGCGGGGAAATACGGAAGCGCTTTGGTATGGAGGTAGATTTGTCTCAATATTATTTGTGCAAACAGTTCGACAATCCGTGTGTAGTAACTCTCAGCAAAAGGTTAGATTCAATTGTACAAACTAATAAACAAACAAATGAATGAATGAATGAATAAATAAAACACCAATTAATTATTTAAGACTTGCACTTGAACAATCTGCTGCCTCCTTGGCACCATCTCTAACAGAGAAGTTATGTGGAGAAATGATTGTCAGATGTATAAGCCTTGGCAATAAAATGCCAGCGTGATGCAATAACTTAAAGCGTTATGAATCTTTATTGAAAAAATCCTCTTACTACAGAGCCCCCAAATCATTGGCTTTAATATCTCACATACTACTCAACTGCCTATTTTAGTGCCATTCCAATGGCGTCCTCCACCTCTGCCGCTGTCATATTTTTTAAATATTTTCTGACAGGCTTTATTTATGGAAGGGGAGCTTTCCAATTGTACTACATTAGTATTAGCAGCAAAATGTAGATAAAGAAGTAAAGTAGTCCCTCTCACTGATATATTATCATTGCCTTTACTAAAGGCCCTACAGGACATCACTAGATTATTACTACTGAAACATCATTGTGTAAGCAGCATAGTTTAAGTTTGTGCCTCATGTATTATCATTACATTACAAAGTGACACAAACTAGGGCTAACATCTACAGTAAAACTTCCAAGAAACTCACACTCCTACAGTAAAAATAGAAACAAATATTGCCTGATACATGTTTTTTATTACAATCAAAATCCATGATCTCAAAATTCACAAAATCATTAAAATACTTTGGGGGGGAAAAAACATAATACAAAAGATTGTTTTTTTGTTACATTTTGTGTGCACATATTTGCAATGACTCGAATAAAACACATATATACCACTAAATATTTACACAACCAAGACCACGTTACTACAGCCAACCTTATAAAGGTGCTGGCAACAGGTTTCAGTGAGTCTATTATAATCACAGTGTTTAAAATTGTCTCTTCATACAGTGTAAAGCTGTACTAAACTCCATACATTCATATATTTGGTATAAAAAGAAAATCAATGCGGTGGCTACTTGGGAGGGATAGGTCTGGGCACTCCGGGGCCCTGCCTAGGAGCCGGTGGTCGTGCAGGGGCAGCGCTTGTTTCTGCATTCCAGTAATCCAATTCTCCATACCTGAAACTGACAGGTTATGTGGAAATTCAGGTCAACCAGTCATACAGGTCAGCTTGTAAGAACAAAGCTCTTACCCGTCTGTATGTGTGAGGACAATAGGGATTGAGTGAAATTAAGAGAGTTAAATCAGTACATACCCAGAAATTGGAGCTGCGGTAGCTGGCAGATTTCCAGGCTAGAATTAAGAAAGAAAATAACAACCTATTATTAGTCAGCTTTTAAAGATATACTGATTATTGATCTACTTCTTTTGTGTGATGGCATTTTCAGGTAATGAAAACCTGATTTTCCAGCTGCAGAATAAATATTGCACTGCCTTCCCTGCAGTAATGACTAAAAGTAAACAAAAATACTTGCCCTATCAGGGGGAGTCTGTGCTGGAGGCTGGGTTGTGGCACTTGTACGAACATGTGTGTTTGGCTGTCCATTTGGAGTTCCATTCTGAGCATTACCTGGCCTGCAATAAGAAAACCTTAAAAAAAACGCAAAGACATTGCAACTGCAGACTTTATAATATGTATCAAAATATTTCCAATGTGACTTGATGCTTACTTCCTCCTCCTTTTCAGGCAGGGGTCCAGGGTATCTCTCCTAAAGATGTAGAGCAGCACCAGAATGAGAAGGACCAGAACAGGAACCACCAACAGGAAGAAGATCAACAGGCCATTCCTGACTGAGTAGTCTGAGGTTGCCAAGGCCAGATGTGAATAAGGAACAGTAGCATTAGTTACACTCCGCGGTCAGTAGGTATTCCTGGCAGATTCCCTACAGTTATATCAACACCACCAATATTATCTAAATTATCTAAGGGCCGAAACACATTGACATCTGGGTGCTTCAAGAGCAGATGTAGCAAGGGACCACTGCTACCACGCTCGGGTCAGCAGCAAATGATTAATATATGAGTAATATGAAGCCTTGATATAGGCCACACAATCTTACATTAGATTACAGTGTTGCAGTAACAACTTAAAACCCACCTATCTGAGCCGGGCCACTGTTTATGCTGCCACCACGCCCTGACCTGGCACACTGGGGTGGGCCCCACCCGTTTTCACAGTGGCAGTTCCCTTGGTCATTACATACCTGAAGAAAAAATTATAACAGCAAAGTCAGACTTTTTATCAGTGGCTGGTAACTGAGTAAAGAAAGTAAGAAAAATGTATTTAAAAAAAAAAAAAAAAAAAAAAATGTTTTACCCCTCGGCCATTGCAGGTGGTCTGGGCATCACAGGCCAACTTGGGCAACAGAGCAGTGGCGTTTACACACTTAAAGTCAAGGCAGGCCTGAAAGAGAATTAAAATGAAAATGATGCGTCACTATGCGTCCACTTTCACAATGGCAGAACCTTCCTGGAACAAATCAAGTCACATAATTTCATGAATACATTCCTTCTCTCTGATGTGTACAGTTCTTTAAATAGTTCCCAGTCTTCAATGTCAGCTCACCTTTCCTGTACCACAAGAGCTGCCAGTGTTAACGTAGGCAGGATCTAGCACATCTGTGCCGAGGTTGAAGTCTGCATTAACACATCTTGACCCTTCAACTATTTGGATGCTGACATGGGCACCAGGAGGGGGGTTGTTGACGTCCACGTTAGTACACTGCACCTTTCCACACATGGCGTCTCTGCAGCGGAGATTCAAGAGAAAAACGTTCATTGCCCACTGCTGTTAATGAGCTAAATGCTGAAGAAATAATATTTAAAAAAAAAAGCTAAACTATCCTTCACCTCCTTCACCTGACAAAATAAAGTTGCATCACATCATTTTGCTTAAAATAACCATCCTAAGTACATGACAACAGTGGTGAAAGACAGTACAGTTGTATCCACGCGGGTCCACTCAGCCCAACTCTGTTGAGAGGATGGAGGATTTGATATTTGGCCAGATGAGTAACTGAAAAATCTTAAATGTTCCCCACATAATTTCAACAGGTGGGCGCCGTGTTGATGTGTCTTGCAATAAATGAGTTAGGAGTTTTATCCCTGTGAACTTGATCCTAACTGTAACATGACTGCCGTTACACGCTTTTTATAGATCTACCAGTACTTACGCTACAGGACATTTGATGAACTCTCCTTTGCTGGTGATGCCACAGTTTCCAAATAAGTTTCCCTGAGTGTTTGCATGCTGAAAACAAACATCTGCTGCCTTTGTCGCTTCATCTGCCCAAGAGAGAAATAATAGCCAACATCAAATATTAATGACGAGAGACGTGAATTAATATGCTGCCAGGTGACTGCTGTCTCCTGATAGACACATGACTGGATTAACCCCATCAGCCCTTATTTGAATGTACCTGGTGCAAAGAGATGTTTGCACTGGAAATCATATGTCTGGCATCTGCCCTCGAAGCAGTATGCGGCATTGTTTTGGCATGGAAGGCCGTCCATGACGTAGAAGTCGTCGGGACACAACCCGCTATTTCCATCACAGTATTCAGGGAGATCACAGGCGTTGACAGACTCTCTGCACGGCGTTCCAGACACTCTGATCTAAAACAAAAGAGCATCACATACAAAAACATGAAAAAAAATATATTTTAAGTGCGAAGAATGCAGAATTTATTGCCTTTATTCAGTGCAGTTCTAAGCTACATAACCCCAGCCGCGAGTCCAGTACAATGCTGACCTGACAGTCTTCACAGCAGCTCCCCTGAGCGCAGGCGGCCCCGCGTGTAAACTTGCAGGTTGCAGCATCACAGCATCTGTTATTGCATTCCTAAATGAAATGGAAACAGTGTAAAACTATGCTTATCACCACACTACAAAGACATAAAAAAGTACAAGAATTTAACAACGCCAGAATATTTTTTTATTCTAAGACCCTCGAGGTTGTAGCATGGCATTCATTCACTACACGTCTAAATTGAGAGTAAATTACAAAGACAACCCCTACATTGTGTAATGGAAATATTTAGTGTGATTGTATTTGTAACTTGCCTTCTTATTGTAATGGGAAAATGTAATCCATCATACGTGTGCTCTTAGTGTAACCTCTTTGTAGTTGATAAACTGTCTCGATCTCAGGTGAACTGTGGCAAAGGAGTAGTTCTCTATCTGCATATCTTCCTCGTACATCAGGTTTTGATCCCGCCTGTGCAGCCTAAAATCACCAACTGTAGGCCAGGGGTGGAGACTCACACATCCTCTTTTTTTTTTTTTTGCAATAGTATAAAAGACTGGATTGTTCTCATTTTGGGGTTCTCACATTATGGGGACTTTTGATCTCACTATACGTGTTGAGCCCATTTGCAGACGCTGTTTTAAATAAAACCCACAAAGACAGGCTTGACTCTTGATTCTTAATTCAGATTTCCACAAAAATCGTTTCTGTCTGTGTAAATATCTGGTATACATTCATATTTACTGGTTGTCAGATCTAATATACCTGCATAAAAACACTTTATTCCCATTTTAAAAATAGAGTGAAAACTACCAGAACTTATATTACATGACAATCATGTATTGAAAAAAAAAACCAACACGAAACAACATTAAGTGCTCAGTGTAGGAGTTTATCAGTTAGGCAGTACTCTACCTCTGGTTTGCCACAGTCGCACTGCTCTCCTTGGTCCAGCCGGCCATTGCCGCATTCAGCAGAACCAACCACATCTGACGGGGAGGGCTGGTTTTTCAGACACACGCCTCCTCCACGGAGGATCAGAGTCTCAAAGTCTGTTGCACTGCAGCTGCTGAAAGTGGTGGAACCACTACAGGGTGACAAGATAAGCTATTAATGGAAATGTCTATTTGGACAGGCCTCAAGTTACTAAACAATCTTTGACAAGATCATATGTTTTGAATTCATTGAATGGACTGAGTGTCCATTCGTTGAGGAAGTAACTGTAGAGGGTAAAGTAAAAGAGGCTACATTACACAGAAACACACTACACTTGACACATTAAATCCTGTAAAATCCAAGGGCCGATGCTCAGTAATACACTAAGTACACTTGGACATTTTTCTTTTATTTTGAGGGAGAAAAAGCCTACTTATGACAGTATGGGTGTTGTAAAAGGCACAGAATATAATATGTACTATGTACTGTGGGATTTTAACCACTGCTTTTTTTCAATTTCATGTCAAGGAGTTAAGAAATATTTTATGGAAGGTGTTTTACCTAGCACTGGCTGCCATGATGCAGGGTTCTCCACTACATTTGCAGCGGGTGTTGTCGTGATTCATACCCAGGTTATGCCCCATCTCGTGGGCCACGACAGTGGAGACGTAAGGCAGGTTGTCGTTACTGAACTGTGAAAACACACTCAGTAAGATACAAAGTACATTCAGTGCTAATATTCTCCTTAGTTTATATACCTTAATATACTGGATTATCCTAAATGGGAAATTAAAGTAAAAAAAAACAAAAAAAACACTTCCTTTAGTTAACTTTTTACTTTTTAGTCACAGTGAAAGACAGTATTTTGCTTGATTGATTTCATTTATCTCCTGTTGAATCGAGATGTTGGAGGAAGAGGTTGGGTATGAAAGGTTCGTTTACTGATGGGAAAAGATGCGCAGCAATTCAACTATGTAGGGTGTGGTTATTTTTAGTTGATCAGGAAGTTATTTTTACTTCTGGTATGACTTAAAAATGAAATAAAAAACACCATGAGGCATCACGAGACAAAAGAATAAGGAATCCAATAAGACAATAAAAGATGCCTAGTCATGGAGCTTAAAAAGGCTGTGGTAAGTCTAACCTGTTTGAAAACAAGCTGCACTTATACAAGTGTCCATGAATAATGCAGATAGTGTCAGGTTCTACACTAAGGCTCATGCTGCCGAGGCACCACGGTGTCAGCTGGTGTTAGAAGTTAAAAGGGAGTTGAACTAACCACGTTGATTCCTCCAGCTGTCGCTACGGAGCAGACGGTGCCCACGAAGGCCATTCCTAATACACCTCCAGTGTATGCTGTCGGTTGACCACTGAGAAACAAGTGGAACAAGAGATAAGTCACACAGTTGACTCGATCAAACAATGTCATGTGATGGCATCATTTTATTAAAAGAAAAAAGAAAAAGGCCAGGCATTACTTACACAAGGAGCTGACCAATGTCATGCCTGATCTTTGGTATCAGAGTCGTCTTCCTCCACTGAACAAACCTCCCCAACACGTCTCCTGCAGAGCCATCCACATCAAATGGATTACCGTCCTTAAAAATTTCCAGGCCCACCAACACGACACGGATATTCAGTTGTTTGTAATACTAAAGTAGAACAGAAAATAAAAGCGGACTATTTAAGACCATAGCACAGCTCTAGCACAGAAACAACATTACCATTAATGGAAATTTAGCATCGTTTCTTTTACAAACTTCTCACCGCGTCCAGCAGGTTAGCCATTTCCACCAACTCTTCTCGTACCGCCGTCTCATTTCTTTTCTTAAATTGATACTGCAAATACAATTAACACAATAATAAAAAATATATTTTTGACAATATAGTCTGCAGCACAGGAAAAGCACTGCAACATTTGTGTTGGAAAAACACATTCCTTGCTGACTAATGGCACCTTTGGTAAACGTGTTCATTCACTTGCCTCTAGGGTGAAACAGCAAACAATTCATTCTCGTTTACACAATAGTCAATTCATAAACACATAAACACACCCACCCTGAGATGATCGGCAACCAGCACCAACTCCACATAGCTGGTTTGTGGCAAATTGCGCTTCCTCTGTTAAAATAGGAAACAGAATAAAGAAAAGCAGACACTTCAAAGCCTCAGCCACTATGCAAAATAATCACACTGAATATAATATAAGTTAAAGTGAATGTAGTGAGCATCCTAACCCGCAGCAGTGAAGTCAGCGAGTGGCCAGGTTCAAAAGGTTCGTGGCTTTGCGTTGATTCAGCTTCACCGACGACCCCACAGGTGACAGGCTCAGTCTGAACGTCCTTCATTAGATACAGAAGATGCTCATTGGTGGCCGACTCTGGCATAGGCTCAAGTCCATAGGTCTCATTTCCAAAGATGATCACTCCCCTATGGAGAAGTAGCGCACAGCAGACATAACTTTAGATGAATACTTTTAATCTACGCTACGTCATGACGTTACCTAACATAATGTTCATGAGGGACACAGACTGCGTAACTAAGAACCTTTGAACCAATAATAATAAATGGGGAAAAAATGGTCAGGTCCATCTTTAGTTTGATGTGTGGCTCTGCTTTAGCCCCGGTAATATGGTTCAAATCAGTATCACATCTTATTAAGAGGATTTCCCAATATTGATACACCAGTAAAGATAATAAACTGTGTTATACGTTATATCAATTTATTTAAGTTCAACTTATTAACTTTATTAACTTCAATAAAGTGATTTTGTTGCCCTCAAGCATTCATTTTACAACAAAAGATTATGAAATGATAACTCAAAACAATCAGTTACTGTAAGTGTTGTCATAGATTCCGGGCCAAGCTCTAGCTCCATTCATTACTCACAGAAGGAACTAAAAACAGAAACATAGATAATCAAACCTGAGGCCAGAGCATGTGCTGAGCGCTACCACTGAATTCTCATACCCCTCCACCTCTCCATGGAAATAGCAGTGCCTCTGAGAAAGAGGAAATAAAACCAGGTTAAAGGTTGATGTTATAGTAGACTTATAAACCAGAATGAGCAACTGTCGACTTACATGTCTCATGAATGACGAGCTGTGGTTATCAGCGGCGTCATGTGAATACTGAACAAAGTTTGGGTGTAAAAAGTCTCTGACAAAGAGAGAAAAGAATATGTCCAACATTTGATCTGAAACACAAACAGGGACTTACAATAATGTCAGTATGAATGAACTGTGCCTACTTGTTAGCCTTTAGATGAAGGAGGTGCTTTCTGTTGTTTATGTTGAGTGCATATGATATTGTCTCATCTCCATACTTCTGAAATGGGTTAAAAGAAAGCATTATTAAATGTTCTCATACTATAATATCAGTTAAAAAGATTATTTAATCAGGGTTGTACACCAACCTCTTTTGACTGTGGCGCTCTGTTGACACTCCTTGTTCGTCTGTGAATCACCTGAGGATTAACAATGGAGTACTTGGAAAGTTTTGATGTAAGCCCATTGAAAGAAAGGTCTGGAAGAAAGGTAAATACACAACGAAACTGTAAATACTGGGAAAATATTCAACATTTAACGCATGTATTTCTTCTCAGGACACAGGCATTAACAAAAGGAAAATGTATTGAGAAATATTTAACCCTCTTGTTACTTTATCATTGGTTTATAATTGCAAAGTTTTAAAATAACAAAAACAGACAAAGCGGATCATAAAAATTCATCCGTTCGTGTAAAAAAAAAGAAAGAAAAAAGCCGAGTTTTTCTCTGCTCCCTCGAAGCACAACACAACATGCAACCCAAATCAAATGTGCCTCACCTTTGTTGTCAATCCCAGAAATGTAACAAAGGAAAAATACGGCGAATATTAAGTGTTTTCTGACCATGATCCCGGTTAGTAAATTAGTAAGTATTTAGTGTGTTCCTCTTGGATCGACGGTATGTCTGCTAATGACTCGGAGGCTTGTGCTTTTGCTTCCTAGTGGTCAGGTGCATCTTTGTGATGGGTGTAGCCAAACACAGGTAAGCTACAAAGCAGGAGGCCAAGTAAAACAATCAAAATGCAAAGGTGGATTGAAATGACAGCAAATATTTGCGAGAGGGTTTACCAGACAGTTATATCATAATTTAGAATATTATAACCACCGGTTAAACAATACTTGCTTTACTACTAACAGTCACAAGAAGGTGGGTTTCTGCCATTTGTCACTTCTCCGTTTATCATAGCATTTAGCATTGTTAATATAAAGACACGGTAAGTATATAATGCAAAATGTAAGCAGTATGTACTACAGCAAAACTATTGAGATAAACGGAGAACAACTTTGGAGATTTTTTTTTTTTTTTTTTTTTTTTGAAGAGCGTTGGAGATATCGCGTTATTTTAGAAGTTGTTACGTCACTCGCGCCCCGGAAGTGTTTTGACGTTGAGCAGCGCCACCATTGAATTTTAGCAAACAGTAAACAGTACAGTTGTGCTTTTAACATAGACCAAAGACAAACAAACATTCTTGTGGTGTACCCTGAAGCTGTTTTTAATAGAAAGCTGTCACTCTACCCAGTACCTGCTCAAGTGCTATTCTGAACCAGGTTGGTTTTCGGTTGTTTTAACAACCCGGTGTAGTTCAGATCTAGTTAGCATGTAAGCTAATAAGCTATGGTTTGTTATCGTCTAAAGTCAGCATTTTCCTACATCATTAGCTGACGTTACTAAGTCTATTAGCAGTTAGCAACTCATCAAATTTCGTCCCTGACTAAAGCACCGAAATGGGATTCCTTTAAATAAATAGTATCATGTATGGCTGCATATCGTATTTTAAGATTTGCTCAATTATTGAAGAAGGGACTGCCCAAGAGACAAGTCTGGACAAAAACTTCACTGTTGGTGTCAGCTCAAGTTGTATTGTGAGTATACCTGTAGTGTCTTTTAATTTTTAAACTGCCAAGACGCTGCTCTGTCTCAAAACACTATGGATTGTGTTGTTTTCTCCTTTTATTCAGAATGACTGAACTGACAGACTTTGAATCTTTAGCAAAGAGATTCAGGGTTGGTAACCGTGCCCCAACCTCCCCTTCATCTTCTCTCCAAGGTAATTTGGTAATAATCAGACAATTGTCAGATTACACGTCAAAAGTTATCAGCTTTATTTCATTATCTCTCTTTTTTAAAACAGTTTTTTCTCTTATTCTCCAGGCCCATCTTCATGTAGTAAGAGCAGTGATAATGATACAGTCGATGAAGAAAAGGGGCAAAACAACACAGAGATGAAGATGGATATACAGCCAAAGACTGGAGCAGGTGGTTTACGACGTGTGAAGACAAACGTTTCCCATCAAAAAATCAGCCTCAGACAGCAGCAGAAGTTAAGAAATACTCTTGACCAATGGTTAGTTAAGCCCAGAAAGAACCCAAATACAGATGAAGTGTGCCAAACCCAAGATGAGGAGGAAACTGCAGATGACAGTGCCTTTCAAAGCACCTCAGCTCATTCTCTGGACCTCCAAAATGCTGAAAAACCTATAGTCTCTGACATGAATGAAGAAACCCAACCCTTGACACCACAAGACCTGGAAGAAGACAATCCGGTGTCGCCATCTTCCAAGGATTCTGCAGGGAGTGGGCTTATGCTGACACTGTCCCACAATGATGGTGGATTAGAAAAAGAAGAAATGGAAACATGCGCAGCAAACTCAGAGGGCTCTGTCAAGCACAGTACCAAAATAACAGATTTCTTTTCAGGGACCTCATCACCACGTCTACCTGTGAGACGGGTCAGGCCAGATAAACCTCCAGAGAAACAAGATGCAGACACAGACACGGAGAGTCCATCTGCTGATGTCAAATGGCTGGGGACGCCAATCAGTGAGCTTAAGAGAATGCCTGAATGCGGCAGATGGCTTCCTCCGCTGAAGGATGTTCCTGGCCAGCACACTGTGATGATAAGGGTTTGAGCAGTTCTTTCTTTTTTTATAGGATGCACAACCCTACAGGTGGTTACATCAGAGAAACACACAGAAATTCCAGTGGCCTCCACAATGTTTTTGCAGGTTTCTGCAAAGAGTAGTGGTAGTTTTTGCCTATTTTATGGTAAATGCTGCTCCAGTCACCAGTTCATAATTTTGTATAGATTAAGTGGCTGCAGGAATATTATATTAGTATGTTAAGTGTAGTTTAAGCCAGACTTTAATGGCTGGCTGAAGTCTTTTAAATAGTTACATATTTAAGGTTACTGTATGTAGTGGGAATCTGAAATAAGAATCAAGAAACCAAGTTGTCTTTAAAGTTTATTAAAACCTTTGCCAAGGGACTGCTGCTGCACAGAAACAGAAGGAGGGATATTTTCACACTAGAGTGCTCTCTTATACTCTCTGACCGTGCCCTGCTAAAAAAGTATCAGAGTAACAGCTAGGCAGCATCAGATGTTTGGAAGCAGGATCTCCCGCTATTTCCCAAGGAAACTTTTTATCAAAATTAAAACCAGATCCAAAATAGAATTGGGTAATGAAACCCAACCTCAAACATCAAAATGAGAAATTCTATCACAGAGGACCAGAACTAGAAAAACTGCATCATGGAATAATTTGCAAAAAACTGAAGTGTTAACATACAGCAACATCTTTAAGTTTCTGGCGAATGTATATTTTATTGTCAATACAGCTATTTGGTTTGCATACAAATATTGCATGTATTAATGCCATTTTTTTTAATCCACTCCCATTGACAGACAGACCTTCTTCAGAATGGTAAAGTTCCTGTTCCGTATCCTACTAAGTTTAAGGATACCTGGGACAATGTCCATGTCAAGATGCCCTGTTCTGGTAGTAACCTGTTTCCTGTAGAAGATGAGGTAATAGTTCAAGTGTTTATAGACCTGTCAGTATAAAAACAGTTGTAGTCATGGATTATGTTTATAAAGACACACAAATGGCATATTAAAATCTTTAAAAGCGTTTAAGACTGCTTTGAATTCACAGATTGTACACCATAGCTTCAATATGGGTCATGTAAACAGTGTAATCACGTTATAAGACCCAACTAAAGGCATATTCAGTCTATTGTTGCTACCAATGGGCTGATAGGATAACCACCATGATATTTAACTGTATTGAGTTGTTAAAAAATGTTAAAATATCACTTTAGGTAATTCTGTCAAGACATTCTTCAGGTTATGGTGCTTATCCATCCAGGCTGAGGATATAATTTTTCACAGCAGCTGTTCATGCTTCTTCTCTCAGTTACAAATGTTGAAATGATCACTGACAACATTATTATTCTTTGCAATTTTAAAGCTGAACTGAATTCCCGCTGCAGAGAACTAACAACAGTTGTGCTTCAACAGGAAACACATGAAATGCA
Source organism: Seriola lalandi dorsalis (assembly GCF_002814215.2). NCBI lineage: Eukaryota > Metazoa > Chordata > Actinopteri > Carangiformes > Carangidae > Seriola > Seriola lalandi. Next base: position 756,986 of record NW_019525069.1, on the reverse strand, counting down.
GAATAAGAGTCGATGGGAGCTGATCAAGGAAACTTTAAACAAGAAATTTACAAGTCCACTTGAGTTGAAGGCAAGTTTCATATGTGTTATTTTATTGGCAAGTCCTAATTTATTCCTCATGCGTGCTATAGTTGTTGTTACCATATTATGCCACAAGATGGCACCATGAGCTTAGAAAACTGACAGGCTCATTAAGGGCTTTCAGAATTTGTTTTAATACACATGCATCCTCATTCTGACTTAAAATGTTGATTCACACTAATTTTTACATGCTGAATTTGTTTCTTACAGAATGCAGTATTGAAATACAGTGCCTCACATGCCCAGAAGTGGGATTTCACAGCATTACATTTGTACTGCACTAAGGTAAAACAATAAATATCTGCTATGATAACTGATCTTTTTATGAATTTCACTGAACCAGGACGTGAATGAAGTTTCTGCTGGTCTTAAAAAAAAAAAATACATTGTTGGAAGAGTCATTGAATTAATGCTGGCATGCAGACATGGGAACACAGAGGGAAGCGCATGTTAAAGATGTGAGAGGATTAACTGTAGACTAATGAAACATCAACTGTCCAATCATGACACTTAACTGCCCAGCAGAAGGCATCGTAAACCAGCGTTGCTGCTTCTCACAGACCTCGGGTTAAAGAAGGTGCAGATGGCTCATTAGTTGGTGATCTTCAGTTTGTGAGAGGCGCAGGGATGCGAATGTCTCAACACCGGATTAGATTTAGCTTAATATAAACAGTATTTAAGTGGCATTGTGAATCATTATCAATAGATGAGCCTAATATCTTCATAGCACCATGTACACAGGAAGGTCACAACAACTATGCAGACGTTTTGTCACAGTGCTTCAAAACCCAGTCTTGAATTTGAACAGTACGTACAGTGTGATGAGCCTGTCATGTGAAATGCGTGAGAGTCAAAAATGCTTATTTTTAAAGTAAATTCTTTGTGTGAGTAAGGTTTGAACATATTTTGTGGAAAATGTTTGCTCTGTATTGTTCCGTGGCTTTCTCAAACATTGTGTGTGCACGCGCGTTAATTTTTACATAATTTATCTTTTTGTGCTATTTGGACATCTGGCTGTTTTGAGTTCTGAGGCTCAGATTATGTGGTTGTATTTTTAGGTGTGATTGTTTTTTTTTTTTTTTATTATTTTTTTTTTTTCTACTGTCCTCAGCTAAGTCATTTTCTTTACAGGCTAAGAGGAAAATAGACCTGAGTTGCATCATGATGGCCAGAGCACTGTTAGTTCACTGGTCATTGCTCAGATTTGTCAGTGTCTTCTCCAGCCTCTTTTGGAGGCCATCCATCATCTGTTGTCTTGACGCACTCTGCGTCATCCTGTGTAGAGAATCAGGGAGGGCTGAACTCTTGTCTGGCTCATGAAGGGGATGGGAATATTCCATTTGAAGCGATGGGACATGTTGTGACATGAGTGTTTCATACAAGAAATCCTGAGCCTATAAGACTAGACAAATAATAGGCTTTATTTTTCTCATAGTAAGGGAGTGCTCATCCACTCTCTGGTTGATGGCATCATCTAGACTACATCAGCCACAGGTTTTATGATTTCTTACATTTCAGGTAAAAAGTACATGCAACGCCAGTATGTCAGATGTGTTTCTGTCATTTTTGCACAAGAACATTAATGGATTTCGCACGGGAGAATGTTGCAGCCCTTCAGAGGCAAAGTGGGAGTCTAGAGAAATAATTTAATCTTTTGCCAAAAGGTCACATTTAGTAACTTGTCAGAAATGAAAATGGCTGGCATTATATCCCAGAGAGTGCTTTACTCCAGCCGTATGTTGTTGAACCAATTGTGTGCCGTATGTATACCATAAATCATATTACAATGGGAGTTTTATGAGATAAAATCTGAACATGTTAAGAGGCTCTACCCACAGGCCAAGTTTTGTCGTCAAAGCTGTATTTGGATTGTGTCAGGTCCACTGGAATGGCAAAATTAGATTTTTGTCAGACTGCAAAATGTCAAGTACCATTAAACATATTGAAGTAGTTGGATTTCAAGTGAGGTGCCAATAAATTGTGGCTGATAACATTATACATTTGATTGTTTTGTTGATTGAAATGAATGTGTTGGTATCACCGATGATTAAGGAAATAATGTAAAACTAACTTTTTAGAGCCACCTCTATGTAATTGTAGCTCACACAAAATACATTTGCTTTATTTATACTGTGTATTATTGCAAAGTTGGTACGCAGTTCCTCTTAACCGAGACTGTTTATTGCTTCTTTCCCTTCCAGAATTTATTCACAACTTGAGTAATGAATCTATGTTTTAATAGTCTAAAATGGCAGTAGCAATCATGCTACATGTATAGTATTTGCAATGTAGTGACGGAACTGAGCTCATACAGCCCACAGAATATAGTGTTGATGTGTAACACATTTAATTTGAAAAGCCAATTACACAGGATTGTACACGGGACCGGCAAACAGTACAATATAAAGTATCTCATTTTTCACTTTGTTACTTTACCCTGGAGAAGCCAGTGTGGAGACTCTGTAGCAGGGCGGTTTTGAGTGTCAGAGAAAAGTAGACATGAATGGCATAGAATGACGGGCTGGGCAACTTCATTGAATATTCATCTCAGCGATCACATCTTATGAATAACTGAAAAGCTGTTGATGGACAGCATCACTTTTGTTCATGTCTCTTTCTGCAGCCCAGCCAGCGCTGTATTTACGGTTATGAGCACGCAAGTGTTTTATTTTTACATGGTCACACGTCCACAGACGCAGTCAAGCAGATTGCTTTATTGCTCGTACCTGCGGGGAATAGGAACAGGAGTGTGAGGCGCTGTGTTAAATCTACATGGGAGCTTTGGTTTCTCACTGCCCACACCCTGACATCTTGCTTGATTACTGTGTCAGTTTGGTGTGATGTACAGACCTGTATCAAGTCATACAGAGAGTTAGTTCAGTTGATTTGATGCACTGTCTTCTGCTGATTTAAAGAGCTCGGCTTATACTGCCTCAGCTATATCCACCGTCTTTCTGTCAACTGCCTTCATTTATTACGCCCATAGGAGCAGTTTATGATGTCAACCAGGTCATTACTTATGACAGTGTTTAGTCAGGCTTCCTTTGCCATAATATAAATGTTCTAGGCTAAATCACCAGTCAAGGCTCCTTGTCCTGGGAACACACTGTCCTTTCTATTTCAAATGCTCGGTCATTTGCATCTATTCCAGGAAGACTGTTTAATCAGCTGGCGTGGTCCTGCAGCCTTGATGAAATTGCTTTGTGATTGATCATTCTGACATTTTGTAGCCAATATGGGTGTAAATACAGGTAGTATGGTACATTGTCTAAGATATGTTAGTGCACTTAGGCAGTGTTGTGGAGTCATGGATGGTTTGTATATTACTTGAATATTTGGTTCTGGTGATATTATTGTAGATGAACTGTCCAACTAAAGCCAGATGTATTTTAATAATATGAAGCCATATCTTTCATTTAATCTTTTAAAGGTCCAATATGGGATAATAGTCAGATATATACATGCACGGTATTATAATTTAATCATTTTTATAGAGGCGTATTGCCCTATGATGTTCTGTGTTGCTTATTTGTTATTAATCTCTGTTTCTCTGTAAAATTGCCCATAAAGTCTCAACATTTTGATATGGACCAGAGCTGATAATGTGATCTGTCCGTCTCAAACTACTCAGCCCAAACAGCTAATAATGTCACAGCTGAGTTTTCTGGCAAAACAACAAACATAAACAGATCTCTTTCTCTCTCCTAGGTCCTGGAGCCTGATGCTGCCGAACATCTGTTTGGTTCCCTGTTGCCAGACATGGTGCAATTAGCACTGAGAGCATCTGAGCTCTGCACCAAGGTAACAGCCATCACTAACTATCGGACACTGACTCACTGGTCTGTGACATAGTAGATCACCGCAGCAGGTTGATCCCAAAGGTCATGGCAGGACAAACAGGCTTGTGAAATAGTAGTAAAAATGGTGAGGTCAAGGCAAATAGCTATTGATAGTCATTTATCAGATGTTTTATTGTCCGTTTGGTCATGTGTTTTTTTGGGCATGTAGATATAGCTGAAAAAGTCTCTTTAAAAAGGTTTTTGTGTATTCATTTGGCCAAGCAGCAGCCAATCATCTCATTTTAATTTTACATCTGTGTGTTAGATTTAGTTTGGTTAAGTGGCCCACAGAAGTGAAACATTTCTCAAGCAAACAAATTTGTGCTAAAATATTATTCAAGCGTACATGTGGCAAACTGTTGTAGACCATCAAAATGAAACCTCAGTCTACACATCTGTAACATGGAAACTTGGGTTAAGTTTTTTGTAATTAGTTGTTATTCTTTAATAGAGAAGAATCTGTTTAAAATGGATATACAATTTTTTGGCTAGTCTCAAATAAATCTATTGAAAATGCCATTGATAAAAAACTGTTAAATAACTTGGTAATTTAACAGTTTTTAGTGGAGAACCTAAAGTGAGAAGTCGTCCAACATTTGTCCATGCATCTTGTAGCCCAACAGATACAGAACTGCTTATACTGATGCATTCTTTATGTATAAATCCATAACCTTCATTGGAAGTATGGATCACATGTGAGCACGAAAGGACCTTGATTGTAATTATGATGGCTGATTCAAGAAGAGCAGAGTACTGCAAAATAATTGCATTTATGCAACGTACTTCAGTGTTTCATTTGGCAAATTGACAAAACAAATGATTTTGACCTTCCTCGGTTGTACTTCTGTTCCGTCCTTTAGCCGATACCCCTCCTCAAGAGGGGCACGAACCACTCCATCACTATGTCTCAGGAGCAGGTGGCATGTCTGCTCGCCAACGCCTTCTTCTGCACCTTTCCGCGACGCAACTCTAGAAGGACTGAGTACTGCAACTATCCAGACATCAACTTCGTCAGGTAATGTAGGGATGTGCTTTGACTCATGATGCTTAAAGTTACACGATCATAAATGATACTGCTGTGACAACTAGCTTCATTTCCATGAGGGGGCACTACTGTATATGCTTTCCTCACTTACCATTTTGAGGCAAACAACATTTACATTGTACGTAGTTTTAATTACACATGAGCAAACACTATCTTTTAGCAAGAGTGTATTGATCAATGCAGTGCAGTGATCAATCTGACTTCCGTACACACCAATCTGAAAGATTTTACCTTCAGAAAATAGGCACTGATCCCATCAGTCACTGTTCATTGGGGCATTTTTAAAAGCCACTGAGCTTTTAAATTGTGTAGTTATATTATTAAGTACTGGGTAGACCTTTCCTTTAGCTTGCTCTACTTACCAGAACCAAATGTTTAGGTTTATCTAATCACAACATTTTTAACCACAGCTGGGCATTCTGTCTCAAAAAAATGATGTACGCTTTTATACAGCTTAAGGAGATGAGGGCAAAATGATTCACTGATAATGTATGAATGACAAAAAGGGTACAGACAGTAAAGAAGACACTAAATAGGAGGTTTGCATCGGAGCCAACCCTTGTTTCAAACCTCTGATCTTATTAATTCTGCTGATTAGGACACTGTCATTATTTCTTTCACTGTAACTCTAGTTCACAGGCAATTCTTTTTTATTTTTTTCAAAATTGTCGATTATGACAAACAGGATGGCAGGAGGTTTTTTTTCTTTTTAATCCCTGCAAACTTTCACTGAGGCGATCGTCTGGGTCGCGTAATGCAAAATCAGTCTGCAGATCGCTTCTCAGTCATGTCCCCCATCTCTGTTGGCATCATAGTGTAATTACCTAAATGGAGGTGGGAATTGGATTAACATTGACTCAGATGGCTGCCTTTGACAATGGAGAAGGCCATTGGCTGTTTTTGCAGAAGACTGTAACACTAAGTTCAATTGCATCAGTATTTCATTCACATAAAGGTTTTGCTCTGATTTGAAAGGAAAGCAAGTGTCATCATTTTAGCCTGTGGGTAACACTTTGGTAACACCAATTTGGTGTGAGGCAGATATTAAATGCTTTGAAATGTTTTCATTTATTTATTTCCTATTTAACAATCGTTCTTTGGGGTCCTCTATTTTTTTTTCTTCTTCTTCATTATCATTTCACAAGAGTGCTCGCAGGATAGGTAAAGGAAGTAAAAACAAAGCTTTTATCTGCAGATGTTCTTTTATCTCAGTGCAGATTTCTTATTTGCATTGAGATAATTGAGACTTTGTGGCAATTGAGACTTTTTTTTTTGTACGTTTGCTCTGTCATTCAAAGTGTTCTTAAGCGAACTTATTATAAACTTATTTTACCATGAAGTGCTATTAGCTAAGTTTTCTTTTGCTGATGATGCAGAAACCCAGCTGTTATACCTACTGTAGTCACTTATACCCTTTTCCTGAGTTACATCATAGTTTTCTGCACATCTGTGGGGAGTATAGTGATGTTATATAATTGTGTATTAATTCCTCACTCCCAGAAGACCCTTTTTGCGATTTGTTACTAAAAGCCTACTCTCACTAGTGGCTAGCTTATGTCAAAGGCAGTTTGCCCTGAGGACTACACAACGTATGATTGTTTCTAGGGGCCACATTGACAAAAAAGAGAAACGAATGCAGGAGTTGACTTCGATGAATGAGTTTCTCAGCCCCTGAAGGGCCCCCAGTGCATCAAGCTTTTATCATTATTTCATTCCACTCACATGAAATGATTTTCTTTTTTTGTGGCTCGTGAGGCGGGCGGTGGGGCTCTTTATAGATTTGCTCGAAAGGGAGACGGTGGGCTTAATGCTGAAAGTTCATTCAAACCCACCAACTGCACCGCACTACCAGCAGCTTTGTGTGCGCGCGTTTGTGTGTTACTTTTCAGGCGGACTGACCCTTTGCCTCCTGAGGATGTTGCTTAAAAGGGACACAGGGCTTCTTAATGTATCCCCAAGGAGGGAGCCCTGTTTCCCCTCTCTGTTCCTTTTTTTATGTGAGTGCTGTGAAGTGGCACATGAGTGTGACTCTGTGATGGCAAGCCTGGGGCAACTCCATTGTCGTAACAGTGAAGGAGCTCCTACATAATCGGCTAGTGACTGAAAGAGAAGCTGAGTGAGAGATGAACTAATTCATATCAAAAGTTAAAGCATGACTGAACTCACATGGCTAAAGTGGAGGTCTTGTGTCTCTATGGCACTGGTTTTACAGAGACTCATTTTTCCAGGTCTTGGCTATAGCTTTTTGAGTCTAAGACTTGGTGGTTTTCTGTGATGCCATGCATAATTCGCTTGCTTAAAAACTATCTTTTCATTTTTATGAAAGGAGCATCATATATACAATTTCTCTTTGACTTCAGGCTGTTTGAGGGGTCCTCTTCAAAGAAGATTGAGAAGCTGAAAACCCTGATGTGCTATTTCAAAAATGTCACTGAGCAAAGTAGGTGTTCTGATTTCATTTTCATGAGTAATTTCATTTTTTCCAGTAATGCATTCTTATTGATGTAAAGTAAGACACAGCTGTGACATTGTTACTTGCTTTTTTTTGCTTTTCAGAGCCTACTGGACTTCTAACATTCACACGAAAAAGTTTGGATAAACCCCTTAATTGGAAAAGGTGTAGTATATTGAACTAAAGAAGTAAAGGAAACATTATAATTACTAATAGAAATGGTAGTAGTATGTTGATTGTCTCTGCCAGTAGAATAAATCCAGTAGGCTGTTTGGAAGCAATTAAAGATCCATCATCTGACCTATTGTCGATAACTGGGAAACAATTTATTCTTTGTTTCAGCTCACAGACTCCGCTCACAAAGCTCCACATTACTTGTGAAGGAACCATTGAGGATGATGGTTGTGGAATGCTTCAGGTAAGATGCAGAGGAGGAGAAATGTCCCAGGAGTGTTGACTTGTGGAAAGACAACACAATGGTGTGATTTAGAGGAACTTTAATTTGCAGAATAATAGTTTTTTTGCTTGATGGAGTTTTTAGTTGGAGAGATACTCCTCCCTATGCTTGGTTCCCGTCCTCTTTCCCCCCCTGTTGTAGTCAGTCACTGAGCCACCTCATTCTGGAGTCTTTCAACCAGATTGCTTACCAGTGCTGAAAAGGCCTTTGAGGGAGCCTGTGACACGTCGGAGGGAATGTGTGCTGGGACTGGGGTCGAGGCCTCTGAGCCTCCTATGCTCAAAGTGTCGGCCATGCTTCCTGTACACTGTCAGGATGGCCTGCTTTGCCTTTCACCTTTTGTTTGCCTCCAGTTGCCACAAGCTGACAGTTGATGTGCACACATGACCAGCTCCGGGGCACACTGCGGCCTGGATTGATGGGTGCTCTGCTCTGGGTGGGTGAGGGGTGCTGACAGCCTGTCAAAGCAGACTTTGGAGTCTGGCTTGTTGTCCCAGAGTTGAGTGACCAGTTTGGGGAGATCTGCTCTCAGACTGCAGCTCGCCCCTTTGCAGCCTCTTCCTGAGGTTGTGACGGGGTTGGTCTGGTCTCTTCTACAGGCCAGTGAGCAACAACTGTCAGTCCAGAAATTGGATTATATGTATGTTCCACGTGGCTGCCTTCTGACTAAAACAATGAGTTGCCACGTCTGTGTCTGAGCTGAAACGAAGAGATGCGTATTTTCTTTTGAATCATAAACAGACCAAAATAAAGAAGTACATCAGTGTCACCCAGAGATCTGTGCACAAACCTGAAAGAACACAAGCAGCAAAAGATATCACAGGCATCAGTCAGCAGTCAATTTAGCAGCATGTTATGACTGGAGGGAGATGTTTGCTTTGGACTGTAGGCCTGCACTCTTGTTGTGATATTTGCTCCTGGCAGCAGCACACTGAAGTGCTGCTCCTGGAGAGAGCTCATTTTGGCATGGGGGACAGAGGTCTGAGTAATGTGAGCACCTCAGGCCACCTTCCCGATCAGCTTGTCTGGGATTCTGTCACAAGTAAAAGGAAAAGGGCTGACACCCTTTCATGGGGTGTTTTCCTCAAGTTTGGGAAGCTATATAATTCACAGTCAGAGAAAATGTTTAGTTCACTTCTAGATTATGTTGTCTGCTGTTTTGTTTCATAAGAATACATGCATGTGACAAAAGATCAAATATTTGAAAGTAACATTTTATTGATTCTCATTCTTGATTTGCAGGTGGATTTTGCCAATCAGTTTGTGGGAGGAGGAGTCACCAGCTCTGGTCTGGTTCAAGAGGAAATCCGTTTTCTGATCAATCCTGAGCTCATTGTTTCTCGCCTCTTCACCGAAGCCCTGGATCATAACGAATGTTTGATCATCACAGGTCAGTGATCAAAAATTCTCGCTCACCTTGTTAAACGATAATTCCTGCTGAAGGAGTCCTGTTCATCAATTATTCATGATTTATTCCGTTGATCCTGATAAGATCAATAATGCCTCGGGTTCACTTTTCTCATGCTTGACCTATAATTTGACAGAGGAAACTGTAAATGTTTCCGGTCACACACAGCATGTGTCAGTGCACATTGCACACCTTCAATTTATTTACCCCATCCTGGCTCAGCAAGAGGCAAAAGGATGTTTGTGGCAATTACCCTGTTTTCTGTATCTGTCCTTGTCACATATTTCCTTTTGATTGGCTGTAAAACGGAGAGTTGCATCAGTCGGGAGCAGGAGATTGGGCTTTCCTGATTGCTCTGTTGGGTCTTTCTGTTGAGTAATTCCCACTGATTGTACTTCAGTATTGAGTGGTTGCAGCAGACAACGTTGGGACAGGCCGGCAGACCCACTAACAAGGGCTAGCCTTGAGGAGTCCCGGCAGGAGGCTGATGGCGCCCGTCTGTTATTTTTATTTTATTTTTTTTTTATTTTTTATCTAACACTGTTTGTCTATATACTATTGTGGCTGTTTGATTGCGTTAGATGAAGAAGCTAGGAAACCAGTGTTATGTAATATGGCAGTAGCTTGTCAGAATTGAAGGAAGCGTACACAAATCCAGTTGTCAGTCCACCTCAATAAAAATCATTTAAATCAGTAATGTGTGGATTTTAAAGCTGCGTTGTAAAAATTCATGATTATTTCCTTTTAAACACAATTAGTGAGCCCTTTATTGAGCCTTGCAGATGTTAAAATTGCCCCTTTAGTATTGCCCTAAAGCAGCTATCATCACTCTTTTATACTAACAATGACCATAAGGTCTCTTTTAGCTCATTGTTTTGGTTTTACTGTATGCCACTTTATTGTTTGGCTCCTCTCCCCGCCTTCTTCAGTATTGTTTCCAGACACAAGGAGATGTTTTTAGTGGAAAAGTTCTGACAATTTGTACATTATGTGTCTCTGTTACATTGTTAAGTTATGTCATGTCATGCAAGTCCATAACTTAAACCACTGTTACATAGTAGATGGCCATACAGCCACCCATACAGATGAACTGCCTTATCATTGCATAACAAGTGGGTTGGGTTAGAGCAGGAAGTGAGGAAACGGAGCCTCCGCCCTCCTGATCACCAATCATACCACTGTATCAGATCTACTTGTTTCGGTGGAGTCACCTTCAGACTTCTTGCCGGCCATCTCTCCCTCGCCTCCACTAACGCCACTTAACTTTATTACTGGGGCCCAGAATTAATTATAGCTGGAAGACCTGCCCAAGACCTGCTCCACTAATGGACTCTTCCATTCCATCATCTTTATTAAACCCTGCCCGTATCTCTCGTCCCCGCGTTGTAAAAGTCCAAGTCTTTGCTGCATTGTGGCCATGTGGTAAATTATATTCCCCTGTGATACGTTTTGGCATACAGTAGGGAAGCTAATGGATCTTATGTCTGCACTGAAATTTGCAAAAGTGCCCAGGCCTAATTGAATTTTCCTTGATTGCTAGGTATCTGGCTGCCGTTGCGGCGGTCAAAAGTATAAATAGTATCAAGGAGAAGTCGTATGATTCATTGATGGCAGTACTGACCAGAAACTACGGTACAAGCTTAACACAGGCAGGAGATTGTGGCATAGGGACGAAATCTTGCTTTGACTTATCTACCAGCATGAATTGTGGTTTTACATTTTTGAAAATAGTCTTTGGAGAAACCAATAATGGCCTTAAAGTGTGATTTTTTTGTTTTTTTAATTTGAAAACTTTTATGGCTAAAATGTTGTAGCATTTTATCCTAATTTCTTCACACGCAGACAATAATACAGTAGTAAAACTTCTACAGTTGCTCATTTTTACCTCAACAATGAGAGGCACTTCTGACCTTTTACAGTCTCTGGTACAGCACAAATATGAGACACTTTGTTTTGATGTATTTACACATGAATGGAACAACCTTCAGGAACATCGGGAATCATACCTACTGATCTTTATGCAACCTATTTGTTGTTTATAAATAATTTCTAATAACCAGACACATCTTTCCCTGACCAAGATTGATCTGCTTCCCACAACAAATCATTTTTAAATGACAAATGGGTTGCATAAAAAATCGAAAGCATAATTTATATTGTTCCTGAAGGTTATGCCTTTCAAATGCAAATGTGGTTGATCATAGAGTTTGATATTTTTGGAGAACCAGTAAAGGTCAGGTGTATGCATAGTTAACACAAAGCCATCTAGTTTTAGCGGTGGTAGTGTTATCTCGTTGTGAACTTTACATACTTTACATTTTTATTTCTAATTTCTAACATCAGAATGTTTTATCCATAAATTGGTCTATAAATTGTGCTAGTAGCACAAGAGCTCGGACTTTAATGTAGATACAAATATTCATTTAGCTCCCTTGGGGGTACAAGTTTACATGAGTGTATGTGGCCAGTTGTATGATTGCAAAAAAAAAAAAAAAAGCTGACACTGCTGATACTAAGCCCCTTAGTATTCTCTCATGTCTTTTGTCAACTGTGACTTGGCCAACCACAAATCTACACTGCCTCTTCTGTACCCAGGGTAAAGTCTGCACCTCAAAATCCAGAAGCCTTAGTGGGACTGAAGCGCCTCAATATCTGATTTGTCCATACTTGAGTAGAGACTTGTTAGTTCTGCAGTATATCTAGAGATACTGGTGAACTAAATTAGGTGCTTAGGTGTCTCATTGCATTATTGCTTATTATAGCAGTAATTTTTCTTTTTACTTAAAATTAAAAAAAAAAAAAAAAAGTGAGAGAGGTGGTGATTATTAGTGAAATGCCTCTCAAGTGGAACGTGCTGTAGAGATTCCCTCCCCCATTGTGCACCTCCTAATACCTGCTGACTAAGACCCCGCTACTAATCACTTGGTTTATTCACCTTGCAGCATAAAGCAGCTCAGCGAGTGCTCTCAACAGCCAGGTTCTAATGAGCGCTAATGAATGGGAAGTTAATTTGTGGCCTCATTTGTTTGACTGTGCTGTTGCCTCCCCACCTTCCGCTCCCCTTTTACGGGTGTTGAGTGTTCCCCTGTGGGCTGGCGGTCAGTCGCTGCCTCTCACGTCGTTTTAAGGGGGGAGCAATGACTTGACCTTCCTCTTGTCAGAAGACAGCTGCTCCTGTTTCATCCGATCACATCAGGCAGGATCACTACAGTCACACCCCCTGAAAACCCTTTGTTATTACAATGAATATTCAAATCAACTAGTATTGTGTAGGATGTTGATATTATTCCCTTTCTTCGTGTCAATGTATATTATATAAGTATAAGTATATTTCAGAAGATGTTATACAGTTATACAATATGATATTTGCTACACAACCTTTTTAGCATAATATATCCACCACTAAAAGTATATCAATGGCAGTCATATTAAAGTTTATAAATCTCTGTGAAATCAAAACACATTGATTGTAGTTACACCAAAATTGAAATACTCTTGTCATTTCCCTTGAACCATTGTTTCATTTAGCATAATTGGTAGCTAAAATGAATTTTATGTGTCTGTCAATGCAATGTAATCTTACCAGCCTTTTCAGCTTTGTTACATAAAAATCAAGATGAATATGTTCATGCTTTGCAACGGTGTGTGTCTGATATCCCTGTTTGTTATTACCAGGTACACAGCAGTACAGTAAATACACAGGCTATGCTAACACCTACCAATGGGGCGGCAGCCACCAGGACACAACCCAAAGGTATTTATGGCACTAATGCATAAATTATAGCTTAATGCTAAGTTTAACCCCTTCCCTACAACCAATTCAGGCGCTAGCAGCCTGGTTCAGGGGAGGGCAATTTCGTTTGGTTGGTCGGTCCACCACTTTAGTCCAGACTTAAATAGCTCTACAACTATTGGATGGATTGCAATCAAATTTTCATGGTCCCCAGATAATTAATTCTACTGACTGTGGTGATCACCTGACTGTTATGACCAAATACCAGCAAAACAAATGACATTTACTTTGTGTTTAATTTAATTAGCAAATCAAGCATCCTAACAGGCTACATTAAGATGATGAAGATGGCAAACATTATACCTGCTAAACCTCAAGCATGTTAGCATTGTCATTAAAATCACGTTGTTGTGCTGATGTTAGCATTTAATACAAAGCACTAAATACAGCCTCACCAAGAGCATTAGTTTAGCAAATGTTCATATTCTATGCAACTTTTCATCATTCAAAGGTAGTAATTTAAAGCTTTAAGTATCATGTGAATTTTCTGTTAGAAAATGGTAAACTACAGACATGGCTTTTAATGTCTCATAACATGCCTTGGTCATCTTCCTATTTCTAACATGGATGTAGCTACAAGAAATTATTGCCCCATCTGTTGTACAGAAAACACTGCAAAACTATCTCTATGATTTGTTCCAGAGACGGCTGGCAGAGAAGATGTACAGAAATTGTGGCCATTGATGCACTGCAGTTCAGGAACTTTCTTGAACAGTTTAGCCCAGAGAGAATCAACCGAGAACTCAACAAGGTTATCTTGTATTTTCATTTCATTCTCTTGTCTGTCTGGTTTTCGAAAGATAAATACTGGGTTTTGCCTTTTGCTCTTGTGCTTGGCACAAGATCAGACTGTGGTTTAGATGAAAATGTCTGACATACAAAATAAAACATGCCAGCTCATTGGAAAACTGATATTAGTAAGCATATGGTAAGTGCTGCTCTAACTGCATTATTTTTCTTTTGTAGACAAATTAAGTTTAATTTATGGCAGTGGAAGTGTGATGGGAATCTACCCACTACACTTTGATGTTACGCTTTGATCCCCTATAGTCTCGTTTCTTTAACAGTGTATGGCTACAATGATGTAATTTTTTTAATTTATTTGTCATTTCGCATCATGCTTGGTTTGCACAGGTTTAATGGTTTCAGTGTAAATCCATTTGCCTGACAATCGGAAAACTGTCTCTTCACAAATGCCAGCTGAGATGACATTGACTCATGTTTACTTTTCTCATGGTAAATATTTGAATTACAGATACGTGTGTAATGCAGACTGATGCATTGTCATTTATGTAGAGAATAAGCTTAATCTTGTTCATTACACTGTCCATTAGGCCCAGAATGAATTTTAATCAACGTAATTGACCTCAGGGTGATTAATCACAATTATTAAATTTACATCACAGATTTTAAAAAAAAAATAGGAATCCTTCCATATGTGGTGTCTTCCCAGTCCAAGATGCTCATTCGTAATAGAAAATCAAGATGTTAATGTTGTCAAGTCTGCCGTCAGAAAGCATGGAGGAGTTTGACAGCTCTGACAGGGGTGTGAAGAATGCACCAACATGAAGATCAATCCTGTTTCGAATATTGTTTAGTGAACTGTCATATCTGCCCTTTCACAGGAAGAATTTATGACTGGTCAGGGAGAGGATGTGCTCTTACGATTCAGTTTCACAATTGACTTCATCTTCAATCTGAAGACTAATGTCCAGAGCCCCTTCAGATCTTTTATTTAATATCTGCTGCTACTAGAAATTATTTTGACATATGTGACATATAACCCACTTGACGTGTGAAATGCTCATGCACATGGATTTTGTCCGCAGTGTGCAATTACTAATGTGTAAAACCCACGCCGGTTTCTCTCGAGTGGCAGTGAAATCATGGTGCGAATTTGCCAAATGACACAATGTTAAAAATGTATGTTCTGTCAGGCCAATCAACCTATGCGCGCGTTCACTGAACGATGTGTTGAGCTCAGGCCTGCAGGCCATCAGAATTACTTTGTCGCTCGCTTTCTATATATTCCATTTACATTTGATGGTATGGAGATGTTCTGTAGGGCTGGCTCTTATTATACATACCACTGATCTGGAACAGTGGGCTGATCCCAAGACCTGAGGCTCATCAGAGCTGATTCTGGCTTTTTGTACCAAATGACATATCGTTCCCCACTCACTCGAATGGCACGGCCTCATGTGGCCGACAGTTTGATGTAATGTCACCCCAAGAAAACCACGTTTGTTCACAATTTTGAGAACAGAAGGTTTGCTTATTGTGAGGCAGTGCCAGTGTCTGAAATCACTCTCTATTTGCTACCTAGTACATTATATTGATTTTTATTTCAGTGTCTAAATCTCTCTCTCTCAGTGTCCAAATATATATATAACCCCTTAAAATTCCCACAAAATGTAGTGTTTGTAGCACAAATACAGCTTTTTGCTAAAAATCCCATAGTGCAATGTTTTGCCTTTTAATAACAGTTATTTGACACTACATAATCATGATGATTCATAGTAATGATTCATAAGTCTCAGTGTTCAGCTCACTATGAAATAAAGTAGTGTTTTCTACATAGAGAGTAGTGAATAATTTCAGACACAGCAAATGTTTTTTTTTACTTGATCTTATGTCCTATCATATCAACCTGTGTATTTCTTTGTCCTTACATTTCCTTTCCTAACTTGCTGCCTCGTCATTTAGGCCTACTGTGGCTTTGCTCGCCCTGAGGAACAAAGTCAAAACCTTGCGGCAGTGGCGACAGGGAACTGGGGCTGTGGGGTTTTTGGAGGAGACACGCGTCTCAAAGGTAAGCGCTGACGTTACACTGCTGTCAGCAGATTTTGTGCCGAAATATGCTCGGATCATCTTTGCGCACTTGGCAGTCTTAGCGAACTCTCCTCCTGGTTATAACAGAATACATTTCAGATTGAAAGGCTCCAGTAGATCAGTGTGGGCATCCATTTGTCTTCTGGGAATGCGTTCATTTACTTAAGGCCTGCTCGTCGCCTTCCTTCTATTGATCAAATGACAAAGTTAATATGTTTCATTAATAGTGAAATTGATCGCTTGCTCGAGTCCATCAATCCGTTACAGCACTTTGTCTGAGCCTTGTTTCACTGTCACTGAGCAGGGAGCTTAAGGAGAGTCTATACTAACCGCTTGCAGTAGTAGCTCGGCTTCTCACTTTCCACCTGACTTAGCGCCCCTGTGCTTTCAAGCTATACATACATCCATACATATTTGTTAATTAGCTGAAGCAAGGTACAGCCCTCCATAGACACAATCACCTAGTGCCTGCTTAATGACATGCCTCCCGGGAAGAGCTTCGTAATTCAGTTGGCGCTCTCCTCCTGGGTTTACCTTCTGTGGCCTCGCATAGCCACTTATTTTTTAATTGTCAGATAATTTTTGAAGAAAGTAGTTGTAACAGAACAGAGGAGAGAAACTGCTGAAGCGCAGACATACTCAGCTCAGCCCTCTTCTGAAAATGTTGATTCAGTTTTCCTCATTAACTTGCCACTGTCCGTACCTTCATTAATCAGCAGACACATTTCCAGTCTCTTAAAATATTCACAGCTCTCCGGGGCCAGACCTGGCCTCTCTTTGTAACTAATCCAGAGTTCTCAGTAGGGGTGAGACCTATTCCCTCGATTATTTACCTTTTACTGTACATGCCACAGAGGCTGTTGCCACTCACTAATTGTGATTCAGCTACTGGATGACTCCTCAAACCTCTGTTTATTTGACCTTTGCTGTAGTAAAAAGATTAAAGCGTGAGAACAAAGTATAAGCCAAGTTTCAATTCAGTAAAGGACAATCCTTCTACTGCACTGAAACAGATTTTGTGTCACTCTCACTGTTTAGATTTAACGCAGCCTTCTTTTCCTCCAGCTCTGCTCCAGATGCTGGCAGCTGCTGAGGCGGGCCGAGATGTAGCCTATTTCACCTTCGGTGACAGCCAGCTCATGACAGATGTCCACAACATGCACTCTTTCCTCACTCAGAGGAATATCGGTGTCGGTAAGGCAAACAAGCATCTTGTCTGCTTCTTGTTTATATGCAACTGAGCTTCTCTAATATGCACTTTTTTGTGATTGCACTGCCAACAGTGTGGCGCATGGTTTAACCCTATGATTCATTTTTTTATTTTAGAATTCTGTTTCCTCTTAGGATTTTGTTGTAAATGATGTGAACTCATGACACAATAATATGGCTTATTACAGATGGTGAAAACTTGTCCACATTTCCCTTGCTGTAATATCAGTCCACTGTGCAACATACACAATCTCCTTGTCTCCATTACAGGGGAGGTGTACGATCTCCTGGGGCAGTACTACAGCACAGTGTGCAGGAGCTGCCTCGGTCGGCGCCCTGACGTCAGCCTCTACTCCTTCATCTACCAACAGGTCAGCTCCTCCCCTGGTGCCCGATGAATCCGACAGGCGCTCGGCCAGACAACATGTCCCCACAGACTGCCATTAAGGTCAGGTGGCCGATGAGTCACCACGCCTTATCTTCGGAAAGCGAAACGCTTACCAGTCTGCCTTTTAGATTTATTTTTTATCGCAATGTTTTTGTTAGACAAACTTTAAATTAACAGTACCAAAAGTGGTCTCCACCACTGGCAGCTGAAAGTGAAAATCTGGCACGCAGATCCTTTTCAAAAACAACCGACCTGCAGAAGGGGATTAGTTAATGACCCTGTCTGTCGCTGCAGTCCACCCTGTGTTCATTTTGCTGCTGCTGGATATACGCCAATGGATTGAGCTTCAATATGACGCAATTGTGATTTTAATGGTGAGGCAAAGGTTGCCATCCATCTTCAGAGTTTGTCATGTTGCCTTTTTTTTTACACCCACACATATCCAGCCTAATTGAATTGGCTGTCAGAAATCAAGTTAAAGGAAAAGAATAACAAGAACAGGGTTTGGAAAGCTTGAAGTGTTTTCTGGAAAGTGGTTTGATTTAAGAAAGCAGCCTGGCTTTTTGTGAAGTAATCTCTTACCTTCTGCATTTATAGCTATGAAATTCTGGTTACGATTATGGTTCTACGAATACATTTTTGTGGGTTCTTGGTTGTGTGTGATAAACATTGCAAAGAACCCAGATGCACTTAAAATATTAATTAGCTTTGTTTGTTTCTGTATTTTACAGCTGATTTCAGGGTCAATTTGTTTCTAATATTTGTTAAATTTGAATGAAAATTGAGGAATTTTTCTGAAAAAATTTGTTTTTCAAACAACCTTAATAAAAATGAATCAGTTTTAAATTAATGTCATATTCTTATCTTTAATATTGCCTATATTTTATTCTGTAGCACCGTTCGAATGGAGCCACAAATGTCAGTAATACATCTCTGAACAATCAGTATGATGGCTTCTTGTCCCATGGATGTTACAGGCTAAATGAGTTTCCATACAGCCTTGCCATTTATCTTTCCCCAGCTATTGCTTCACCCTTTCACTCACAGTTTAATAAGGTCATACCTTTTATATAAACTGTACATGACACCTCATTAAGTAAAGAGTAGATCATAGAACATCCAGTCAGAGGCGAGAGTCAGGCAGTGGGGCTCCCGTGTGATTTCTCTGCCTGGTGGACAAAACACAGCGTCATTTGCATCAAGAAGAAGCTGCTTGACGGAGGTCTCAGAGGTTTGACCTTTGACACTTTGTATTCAGGTTTGATGACAATTGACAGATTTTAAAGCAACGTAAGGCATGTAAAATATTCAATTTAACACACAACATTAAAAAGTTAAAGTTCATATGTATACTAATACCATATAACAAAAAATGTAATACCCTGCTTGTTTTTTAGCCTCTTACTGTTTGGTTAGTTGATGATAGACATTACTGAGTATTCCACTGATGCGTGTGTTGACTTTTTCTCTGTGTGATTATCTAGTTACTTGCCTAATGAGCTGTTATCTGTCACTATACAGATTACCCAGTCAGCAGGAGTTTATTGACTAAATATTTTGAGTTGAATGTTAAATTGGTTTTGTCCCCAGCACGCGCGGTACTGAATGGACTCCTGGGAGCCTGTAAATGAATGAATGAATGAATGAGGTGTAGGCGTCTCTAAGCTCGGCGCTGTCTGCCTTCATGGAATCAGGACCAGAAGTAGGGGGTCTCTCTTTGAAGCTGGCTGAGTTCAAAAAAAGCCTTTGGTGGCGACTCTCTCAAGGGGATTCACCAGAGACACACAGGGGTTTCCTACTGGATTGAGCCCTCTGCAGTGAGCCTCATGCGTGTCTTTGACCTTTTGGCTGCCATCTGTCATAAAGCCGTGAACATGGACAGTGTTTAGTCATTTAAACATAATCACTCTATTGCAGTTTGTAAATGGAAAAGTTAAGTAAATAATGCCGGCAGATATTGAACTTTATAAGTTCAAATAAAATTGTGTTTCTTCACAAAACATCTGCTTACCCTGCCGGTTAATTAAATTATAAATGCGTGATTTCAATTTCTGTTGCTTTGTACTTGTGTTGTTTTTAGCAATGCTAGCAGTGTGGCGCTAGGAATGGCAATGTCCGTTGTTTGGGGAGTCCATTCAGACTGAAATATTAACCACTGGATGGATTGCCATCTAATGATGTCAATGAGCCCTTGACTTTTCTCCAGCGCCACCAGCAGGAAGTTTTCCCCTATTAAGTGAAATATCTCAACTTCTGCTGAATGGATTGGAATAAATTTTGGACGGACATTCATGGTTCCCAGAAGATGAATCCTACGGACCTTTAGTGGTCCCCTGACTTTACCTCTAGCGCCACCATGTGATTGACATTTGTGGGTTTTTTTGTGAAATGACTCAACAATTATTAGATGGATTGTCATGCAACAAGGGACACAGCGCATCCTTGGCTATTGCACCAGAGAAGAATGACACTTTGTGATTTTACTCATATTACTCATGGATGAAGGTACTCAAAACAGTAACTGAATTGATAAATGTTATACGTCAAGTGTAGCAAAGAGAAATCTAGTTAGAATTGTAAAATGCATTTAAATGCATCCAGGAAGAGTGTGTTGAAGCGTGAATGAGGAAGTGCAGCAGTCACTTCTTACCGGCTCAAATGGCAAATTTGGTCCTGAGTTGAGTTCATTGTGGAGAATCACGGGATCAAGCAACCTTACAGTGTTTTCATACATTTGAACTGACACACAGCGCTATAGTAATGCCAAGTTTTCTTTAGTCTAGTGTATGAATTATCAATGGACCCCAGAGAACAAATAACATGCATCAAACAGTCCATCATTAGATTCTTTTGAAGCTGGAACAACGTTGCCACATAATTTTCTGCACTTCTGCTTTGTTTCCATCCAAGAAGGTCAGCTCTGATAATGTAGGGTACTGTATTATAAATGGGGAGGCCTATTTAAATTCATTATCAGCTATTTACTTCATATTTCCTTGTCATTTTTGATCATTAGTGGAAACTCCCTGTTGTGTTTGGAGAAGTTATGCAAGGTTCGGTTGGCCACAGATTAAAGGCATTATCAGCTGAATATTGATATGTTTGATGAAACCCTGGGAGCTGCAGCTTACATTTGTTTGGACTGAGGACATAAGACAAAAATAGAATTCGTTGTCATGAGCTCTCTTTTGCTAATTATTCATGCTATGTCCTTTCCATGATAAAATTCTTATTTTATGAAAAAGGAAAATGGATGCTGTACAACCACCTGGGGCATCAGGGAACTTGTGGGATGCAGCTAATTTGCATTTGATGCTAATCTTGGAACATTAGTCCTGAATTATTGCCATATCTCTATTGGTACTAGCAAGCATGGTTGATATGTAAAAGTATTCACTGCTAACATCTAAGTAGGCAAAAAAAAGAAAAGATCGATTAACAATTTAACATCTGGGTAGAGTCCAGTACATTCTTCAAGCTGTCAATGTATTTTTTTCATTTTGAAACCTTTGCAGTATGACCACGCTATTACAGGAGTCACCTGTTCAGAATTAGAAATGACATTTTAGACATCAAAGAGCTCACTCTGAGGTGGTTATACTCCTACTCTAATTAATCTATGCACTTTTAGTTTTCAAAGGGATTTATTAGGAAATGTTTTTCTGGCATGACCCTCAGCACAGGTGCATCTTGTTACAGTAGCTCATTTACTCGAGTGGGACACAGTCAGTCGAGTTTAATGTTGAATCTGAGGCTATATTTTCAGTCACACGCTTCTCCAAGACACATAAAGCCAAAATGTGATTTTCAAGCCGTGGTAGGGAAAAACACTTGCAATAATCATTGTCATCTTGGAACAAATTGCAGCCACACCCATCAATTCGTTCTCCAAGCCATCAGCAAGTTTATTAAACCATTAATGACCCATGTTCCTCTGCAGGCAGGATGTTTGCCTTGTCATGCTCGTGTTCTCCAAATTTAAGCATTGCTCTTCCGTTAAATCACATTTTTTGTGTCCTCTGTAAATGTCCTCAACTCTCACTGCTGTATATGTGAGCTTGTTTGAACTCGGCATGACCTAAATGTTTCACCACTTCCTCTGTGTCCTGTGTGGCGCCTCAGCAGTGGCATAGACGCTATCGTTTGATGGTAATTGTGTCTCTCCTCCGGCTCTACACATGCTGAGATGGTTCCTCGTCTAAAGGCAGTTCCTTCGCTGCTCTGAAAACCTGCTTGCATTGTCTTTTATTCAGTCTAAATAGCCTGCAGTCAAAGGCTCTCTTAAATATGGCCTGCTCTAGAGGAGGCGGAGGTGGTGTATAAATCCATAAGAACAGCAATTATTTATTAGTGACAGCCTTCTACGGCCATTTTAGTTCAAATGTTTCCACTGCAATTGATCCGAAAGAAAAATCAATTTTTATGTGATAGCTGTAGCTTTTAACCAAACTGACTGCTCGCTCCGTAAGGTCAAGGATTGAGTGAGTGAAGTTATTTTTGCTCCTAGTGTTATAAGATTGCCTATCTATCATTTGAGTGTCATGTGATTGATACTGACTCAGCTTGAATGAAAGATGGAGCAAGGCCATCGCTGCTCACACACAAGAGTAAAGAATGGCCTGATCGCCACAACAGCTTGTGAAGAAGAAGCCCATGAAGGATATGTGGGAGAAAAATGTACGAGTTAACAACCTCTTGCGTTGCGCTATTTCTCATTTAAACTTATTTGAAATCCAGAGTTCTTACTCACTGTGTTTTTTTTCTTTATAAAACTTATAACCTCAGCATGTTTAGTGGGGGGGAAAAAAAAAAAAAACTGCTGGACGGGCAATTGTGGAAAGATGATTAGCTCCAAGTGTGTATGCAAACACTTAATTTGGGCACAGTTCACATATTGCTGACCACTTAAATTTGCATGAACTGTTCATTAGCTGTCGAGTACGCTTGCTGATTTCATTTTAACATATATTCGGATTGTAGACGTCAAATTTAACTATCCGAAGGCACCAGGTATGAACTATTAATTTTTGCGGTATATGGCTGAATTGGTTTATTTTCTCAAGTTTATCTGTTTTGAACTGAAGGCATGTCTTCCGGACTTTAATTGCACACTTGTTGCTCCTTCCACCCATGAGGCAGATAACACCATCTGTTTCGTGTCCGCACAAGACCAATCATAATTTCAAAAAGAGAAAAATATATTCAGTTCCCTGGCAAAGATTTCAAAGTGCTACAGGAAGCTTATTAGGGAACAAGCACAAGTTTTAATTTTGCTTTAAGAATATTTTAAACTATAACATGACTTGCAGAGGAGGAGGGTGTGCGTAGAATGAGATGTATAGATGAGTGCGTGTATGTTGGTATTAGGGTACTTTCGGCATGTTACCACATCAGATGAATTTCTCTCTTGGGGTTTCAGAGTGCAAGAGACAGATGCTTCCCACACATTTCAAAGGAGGAAGACTTTTGGCCTTGATCATTTTCAGGATATGATTAGATTCCAACACATGGCAACGGTCGTTATCTGGTAGAAAAACAAGGCAAATAAGTTTGAATGTATTTTTATTTCATAGATGTAGTGCTGAAATGATTCATTGATTAGTCTGGTAAAAAAAAATTTTTTTATCACAGATTAATCACTAAAATCCAAACAGCAGGTGGTTCCAGCTAATCAAATGTGAGGATTTAATGTATTTTTCTGTTTTATATTATTATAAATTGAGCTTCCTTTGGGTGTTGTATTGTTGGTTGGGCAAACCAACAATTCATCGGTGTCGCCTTGGGCTCTGAGAATCGTTTTCATGATGCTGACATAACTTCTAAACTATCAAAGTGCTTGATATGTTGCTTGCTGCATGTATGTGAGGTGTCTGTGACAGTGGACTGTGGGGAATAGCAGAGCAGAGCGACTTGAGGCGCAGGCCTGTCACATGTCACAGGTTGACTCAGTGTGTGTGTGTGTGTGTGTGTGTCCAAAGGG
>NW_019525069.1:619907-733482 GCF_002814215.2 Seriola lalandi dorsalis | reverse complement strand
GTGGGTGGGGAGCATGTCTGCATGTGCCTTTACTGCTTTTCAGAATAGCGCTGGCAGAGTGGACCTCTAGGCTCTGCAGTGCACTGGACTTGTTATGGAGCTGTCACTGTTAGCGTAGCAGCACACAAAGCCACGGTTTCCTTTCCTGGACGTTGGAGAGGAGTGTAAATGGAAGGCACAAGCAAATGAGTTCAGTTTTAGACTTCCTGACTGTTGGTCATAGATGTATTGAAGAACCACACAGTATTTGTGTGTTTTGCCATGACAAAGCTGTAATTACAGTGTTTTGAAAGCACAGTTATTCACCAGCAAGGCTGCACGGGGGGTTGAGGATTTCCTGGTTAGAAAGTGAATCCCTGCTGGGCCTTTTTACTGAATGTTAATTGGATTTCATCTGTGAAAGCCCTGCAGTCCTTACAGAGACATCCTTTTTAATCCAAACATAAATGAGACATGCTAAAGTGGTTGCAAGTATCATAACTCTTGGGGATTTACGACTTCTAATTAAGATGAAAAATACTTAGATAGATTCTTTTATCTTTGCACTCTGCTTAACACCTTATTCATGATGAAACACTTCATTTGGAATCAAGACAACATATTAAAGTGCACCAATAGAAAAAAAATAAGAGTAAGTGATTTGGTGCCAGGACTTGTGTCAAAATATTTGCTTTTACAGGAATAAATCATTTCTTTTTTGCACCTCCTTGGGAAAGCATTTAGATTTTTTCTGTGTGCAGATGGAAGATTTTTTATATTCTGCACTGTGTGCAGAATTTCAAGATGTCTGCTAGTGTCATATTGTTTTCCAGGCACCTTGAAGGTCCTATTTGGATTTCTTACATTTGAATCATTTTGGTGCCTTTTTACACCTGTCAGTATTTTTGTTTGAGGGTGGAGGTAAAAGTCTGACTTGATGCTTACTTTCACCTGGACAAAAGCAAACAGTGAGTCTGTGCCAGCTGATATTTCTCCACGTCAGTTCAGAGCCTGAAAATGCGATATAGCCAGGGTAATTGTAAACTACAGAGACAAAGCCTATTTGTCCTCCCTGTCCGAGCTGTCTTGTGGGCCGGTTTCCCCTGACAAGTGTGGTTTGAGGGGCCATAAAGTGGCACTGCCACCATCCCTCAGTCCTGTCCTCTGTTACATATGAACTAGTGGCTAAACTGACAGGCTTATTTACACCAGGACACATGTAGCTTAGATGATACCATCGCTCCAGTGCCAAACACCGCTAGCTGGTTCACAAACAAATTTCACTGACAAACTACTACGAGTGAAAGGCAACAGAGGGGCGGAAGAGAATACCAATATCAATTCACCAATCATTTAGTTTGGATACACTTCCTTTACGGGTAAGTGGATTAGGCCTTTTTACCTCTTGCTGTTCAATTATCCGAGCGCCCATAAAAACCTGAAGTTCTGCCTCCAGAGTGAGATATTGTCGCGCTGGTCCTAGCAATAAGAGAGAGATTTAGGATGAGCCTTTCCACTGTGACAGAGACTCGGCAGAGGAGCCCTCTCTGTCACCAGATATTGCGGTCCCCAGCCGCTCATTAAAAATGGAACCATTACTTTACAGCTCCGGCTTCTCGCCTCTCTCTGCCGTTGCTTCATCTACCTTCACAGCCCCCCCTGGAAGTAAATACACACAAATGAGCTCAAGAATGTACAGAAAGCTTCATGAGCCAAACCTGAGTGTGAAAGGTGGCCAATAGAGTATTGCTTCGCGACTGTGTGGCCCATTAGGTTCCTAATGCCTCCGATTTGATTTCTCATAATATCTCTTTGTGGTAGGATAAAGTTTATTACAGAAGGAACTCCCCTGTGAACTACACGGCGCGGTGTGAGCGTTGATCATAGGGTTTGCATTCCCCATGGTGCTGTTTGTATTTTAACTTTGTTGTTTGCTTCACCAGTAGGGGAAAGGACATCACATAATAATAATACTACTAATGATATAACATAATATTATTATGTTTTATTGCGAAAACGTGGATATATTCAAAGGTGGTATTTAAAGGTTCCACGGAAGGTTGAATGTGTAATGCCCTTCAATTCTTCTTCTTTATTGAAAGAATTTTATAAAAATTAAACAGTCTTACTGAGACATTATAGTATGGCAAGTACCTAATTATGTCATAATACTTTTACCTCATCCTTGAACCACACTATGGTAAAATAACCATATAAATGTCACATAAAAAATAAGAATGATCCATTAGGGAAGCTTTAAAAAGTCTCTTCGTGTCCCTTTAGACCAGAGGCAAAGAGCACATCAGCATCAAAATAGGTTTTGTCTCTACTTCCACCAAACAAGCGAATGAGCACACCTCCGTTCATCCATCTGTTGAGGGTGCGTTTCGTTCCTCATAATGGGTCACTGTAATTGGCGGAGTCAGGAAGCGGGCGCCGCTCCATGGCGTGTGGTTACGTTACCGTAGTCCTGAGAGTGATGGAGCCACTGGCAGCTGTGGGGCTCGCAGAAGCTGCTGCTGCTGCTGCTGCTGCTGCTGATGCTCACTGCGGGCCTCTGTTCATCTCCTCTCCACCTCACACGGCTCTGCTCCACAGGGACGATATTACTGGGACAAATGGCCACCTGGGAGCTGAGGACTTGGTGAAGCACACCTCTTTTTTCCTTTTTTTTTTTTTTAACTTGTCTTCTCCTGGGTCAACCCCTTTCACTAACACCAACAATCCTTTCATCTCACATCTGGCCTGGCAGCAGGACAGATCTGTTGGGGAACTTAGGGAGTGAGGGAATTGCAAAGTGTGTGTCTCACATGACCACAGCTGCAGAGCCTACATGCATGCAAACCCATGCCTTTTTATTTGCCCTCATGACAGTGTAGCTATTAGCTGCCTGGTGGCGGTTTTCACTTGTCAAGCATTATGAGATATCCTTCAGAACTCATGGCCAGTTCGCAAATTCCTCTGCATTACAGAGATAGGGTTTGTGAGGAGAGTGCAGCGCTCCTAATGAGTTCCCTCCATCTAACTTTTCTCCCTCCTGTCGCCCTCCGTTCATGTCTTGGCACTTATGCAACTGACTCTCATGCTGAACTGGGAGGCCATGCAGGCGGAAGAACGGTTGTTACTCCGATGTGAGGAGGGCATTTAAGCAATTGTCTCTTTGCAGTGCTTTTGTGGATGATTGACTCTGGTCTTAGGATGATGGCCTGGCACAACCATTTACCTTCCAGAGTCTTAACTCACACCCAGTCATGGACTCTCACTTTCCATCTCTTTTTCTTTTTTATTTCTGTTCAGATCTTGCATGTGCGTGCTCGTGAGAAGTCATTTATACTCCTGTGAGCCCCACAGTGTGCTTATGATAATGATCCTGATGATAAAGTTAATGATTAATGACTGTTGGGCTTTTTTTTCTTCTCTTTTTTTTTTTTAATCCTCCACACCAATCATGACTTTCTGCACTTTCTATAACTGTAACACCCTGACCCTTTCGCTTACTATCCGCACTATTCACTCACCAACCTCTCTCACTGTGGACACTCAAATTAGCCCTGGCCGTTCGATGAGAGCCCAACCGCTACAGGACATGTCGCAGGACCGAGGCATAAATCATTCCCCAGAGCAGGAGCTGTGGCAGGCCTAGATGCGCATCCACCACCACCGAGATTTACGCTGCACATCGAAGCACGGGCCCTGCAATCTGGATCCTCTCCACCAGGTCATCTTCAAATTGGTTATTGATCTTCCAATCACAAAATGAATCATACGTTGCCAACGCTGTTTAGGTACTACGTTTACAGTAGCGTGGCTTGTGTTACGGCTGATATGCAGCCTTGGCGATGGATTATTGTTTAGGAACCGTGAGAAAACAAGTAGCTGCTCCGAACAGGGAGTAAATGGGAAAAGAAATTAGAAGCAGTCCACCATGAGATGAATAGGTGTCATGTTGTCATCCCGCAGAGCCTCATTATAACATATCAAAACAGCTGAAGAAACTGTTGACAGTCGCTGAAGTGAAGAGCTTGAAGTTGACTATACTACTGTGGTGACATGCAACAATGTGTGATTATGACTGCAGTCTTTTTTCACATTTTTTTTTTCTGGATTAATTGATGTGCCTATGATATTATTATACTGCTGTCCTTCAGAAAAATATGAATAGTTCATGCTCTATTTTGACAATTTTTCTTTGCATATCTCTCAATGCTGATTCATTCCCTGTTTACTAAAATGGAAGCCACTCAGTCACTATATGAAGCTGAAATACACAGGATTCTGTCAAAGCAGAAACAGTGCTTTTTTTAAAATCTACTTCTAACTTAAATTGGACAGCTTCCATGGAGGTATTTCGTTTCAGCTCTTGTCATATACTATATTGTGGCGTCTTGTTTAATGGGCCTTCACTTCTTGCCCAATTAGGCTCCAAGATGGTGTGTAAATGTAGTTCCTGCCCTGGGAGCAGTTCCTTCATAAATGCCAGAATGGCCATTATCAGAATTCCTTTGTGAATGAAAACAGACAGCTATAATATAGACTCAGCTTTAATTGAAATATTGTAGGAATGGCAGTGGTACTATACTATCTTTGAGTTTCTTCTTCTAAAATTTCAGTATCTGAAACACAAGACAATGGGACTTTTATTTTCTGTTCCTTTTTGGGGGGGGTGGGGGGGGGGGTGGGTGGGTATCAACCTCAGATTTATTTTCAAAGATGGCTGCATCATCGCTTGTGGCTTCTGAATTATCTAATACATTAATAGTGCAGGGTAACACATTTGGATGACAGGTTCAGTGTAACTAATTGGCTGTTGAATCGAGTCAGATTGTAATCTTGCAGCTGTTATCTTTGATTCATGTGCACGTGTTCGATTAGAGGCTCATTACGACTACATGGTGATTAGTGATTGCAGCGCATGATTTGTGAGAGCTCATGGGTTTAGCGTGTGTCGGCTGGTCAACTGTAAGAGCAGAAAGCTAGTTTATTTATGAAATGATGCTTTGTGCATGCTTTTTACGAACTTCTGGCACTGTTAAAAGATATTTGCATATAAATCTGCATTTCATGATGTTTAGTATTACATTGCAGGGGCGTCGTGTAGCGTAGTGGTTTAAGCAGGCGCCCCATGTGTAGAGGCTACAGTCCTCGCTGCAGTTGGCCCCGGTTCAAATCCCGCATCGGACGGCCTTTCGCTGCATGTCATTCCCCCCCTCTCTGCCTCCCTGTTTCCTGTCACTCTCCACTGTGCTGTCCATTAAAGGCATAAAAGCCCCCAAAAAAATATACTTTAGTATTACATTGCACTTTAGCATACAAACTCAAATTGTGGCTACTAATCGTTTTCTGCCACTTCCCGCTGAGATCATCTTCAGTTTGTCATTGTATGACAGTGGATCTCTTTGTAACTCACTTACCTGTGGAGGGAAATGTTTGAATTTATGAGATTTAACTTGCATAGACAATAGTTTTTGCCATTCGCAGTTGAAGTAGAAACCTGGCCTTTCATTTCTCTCGGCCCCTAAGCAGGGAGGAGGGAACATGGACGGACAGCTCTGCTCCCCTCTGCTCCGCTCTCCAGTCGATAGCAGTCAGCAGGTGAGGTTCTGTCTCCGTCTGCAGCATGGCAGACACTTATTAGTGGTAATATTCTCCCATCATCCATCTCCAGGTGGGCTTCCGCCATTGATCTCAACGCCAAGGCTTGTCACTAGCAGCTCCTCACGCAGTGAAATCACTGGTCGCCTCCAGCACTGGCTTCAGATGTCCCAGCTTAATGTTCTGTCGATAGACTCGTGGCTGGACAGCCGGCATTAGGCCTGGGAGGTGACTTTCACAGCAGTGTGAGCTGTTTTCCTCACAGTGGTCTTCAATACCTGAATTCAGCCTCAGTGGGAGAATTTACATCTATATTCTCTTTCAGTTAGTTAGCGTCGACTCTTGTGATACAGTAAAATGGTCTGAATCTGTCTGGGATTCTAAGGCTGTGTTAAGACTGACAGTAACCTTGCATGAAAACAAACAAAAAAAACGCCTTCATTGCTCATTTGATTGGAGACTGTCTGACGGTGCAGCGGCAGCCAACACTAGGGGCTCTGGCAAAACAATACAGGGTTGTCTGGCAAAAAAAGTTGACTCACCTTTTGATGCAACGCAAAGTGACATCATCTGGCAAGGCGCTGTGTAGGTCAGTTAAAAACTTCCAAATCACACATTCCTCACACTCATTACCTCTCAATCATCGTGACAAAGGGAATAGTAGTAGCTGCCATGATAACTCCAGAGTTGTAAAATCCTGTCTGAGTATTATAAACCTGATAAAATTTTTAAGTGCACGAATCTTCCTAGATTGTATTTAATGCAACGTGTTGTCAAATTGTTATACAAATTTAGTTCAACCAGCCTCTTAGTTCTGCAGTAATATAGTGACAAAACACACGGCCACTGAATACATTCATAGAACTGGGTTGTTTTGTGTTTGCTACCACTAACACACTGAACTGTTTTAGTCCATATGAGTGTGCATGATTCAGTTTCAGCCCAGTTTGTATTTCATATTTAATAGAACAAAGTTCACAGCAGCTTGACTAAATGTTTAATGTTTTTTGGGCACTTGGTTGACCTGGTTCAGTGGTTAAACCCAATGGAGAATTTAATTTAGGTCTCTCCCAAAAGACCTTATCAGATGCCAATGAAACGAGGCCATCTGTTGGGAGTGTGTCAGTGAAGTGGCCTTGATGCAAACAGGCAACCCTATGCAAACGAGTCCAACTGTTTCTCCAATTACAGCTGTGCGTGAGACTGATCATCATGTGTAGGGTTTACTTTACAACAATGTTCTTAGCACTGTGTTTGGAAACAGAAATTCGTTTGAGTAAATTCACTTTTTTGTCACTTTTAACAACCATTACTGATCTAAACAAATCTCACACAGTAACTCAATAACATCAGTAACTTTAATTTACAGTAGTGTCATGTCTGTGAAGATTCTCAGTCATCCAGGTCTGGGTAACTCTTAGAGCTTTATGAAGGCAACTGGACTTGCAAGTCATACATATATTAAGTGTGGGAAACTAGGTGTTAATGGCGTAATTATAGGACTCAAAGTACAATTATTCGGCAGCAGATAACTTGTATTATATTGTACAAGGGAGAAGTAAACTGCATCCCAATCCCATGGCTCACACCGAAACTGACAAAATTTAGGAAGGTGCTGTCAGGCTGCGCTGTGAATTTGTGAATTTGTTTCTAGCCTTAGTTGAGCATTTCATATATTAAGGAAAATTCACTAGACGGGGCTTTAATATTAAGAAAACACTGACAACACTGGAAATGATAGTTTGAAGTTTGTTTTATTTCTGGAATTGAATATCAGCTTTAGCTACACAGCAGTTTTATTCCATCCATCTACACTGGCAATGTCTTCTATCAGCAAAATACTGTTGGAACCTTAAAAAATTAATTTTCACTGGACATTCATTGGATATTAAATGACTCAATAAAACACTATATTCTTGTTGTCAATGACGTGTTACACATTAGTTGCCATTCACAAAAATGTGGATGTGGATCATGGACGAGTATAACATTAATTTATCGGCCCACATTATTACTATGCTGTGGTATAATAGATATAACAGCCTGATTTACCCACAAGTTACTTTGTGTGAACAAGACAAAGGGAAAATCCACTGAGTAACACATGACAAATATTACATTCTTTTACATGTACCAATCAGAATGGACGGTGAACACCAAGTAGATCAAATGAACATTAAACATTTATAGAATATTACATCTGTCAGGAATTATGGAAAATAGTTTGCATCAGTTTATTTTAAGGCATTTTTGTTACTCATGTGTACCCTTTAATAATACTTTATCGTTATTTAAGCTCTTCATGTAACCATACAAAAATACAGTTAGTCTATAAGAATAAACATGCATGTGTTTCTTTTCTTGACGTTAACCATCGACATGGTTCACATTCACTTTGGCTGATGATACACAGATACATGACAAACATATGGTAAGTGTCACCTGGACACAGGACAACAAATATCCTCACATTTTTTAACACCCACAATATAAATTTGCAGATGAATCCAAGTCACAGTAACCTTGCATGGACATTTTCCACCAAAACGGCATGCATGATGTCGATTGCCATAATTCATTCTAATGCTACTCCATATAATTTTTCTGAATATCAAAAATAGCTACCATAGTTAGGCCTAATGTCATTGTACGTAAGCTCCATGCGTCTAATGAACAGATTCGGTAAATTGCACATATACCCTTACTGCACTTGCTATTTTGTTATTGCACAAAGTACCTACAGTACAACAATACATCACTACCCTCATTCTACCTCTAAGTGCAGATACAAAGCACTTATATACACATGAGCACAGTGGTTTGCCTCGCCTAGTCACCACTGGACTGTATCTTGGTAATACAGTAGCATTGGTCATTACACCTTTTAACTATTGCTATAATATAGAACACATACACACAGTACAACTAGATGACTTCAAATGTGCCACTGAAACCATATCACACACGTTTTCCCTCAACACACGCTATTTATAACCAGTCCCCTACGTTTACAGTTATTCATTCATGTGCCTCATCAGACGGACTTCACATATGCACAACCTCTTTGGCAACCTCATGGTGTCAGTAGAATAAAACAATTTACATACAAGAGTTAAAAAAAACAAACTTTACAACATTAAAATGAATCTTATAGTACCATTTATCCAGTTTCTTTTTTTTTTTAACATAATGGCAGACACAGAGTGAAACAGATTGGCAGGATCACATTTACAGGATGTTATGATTGTTAGAAGTCACTTAAATACATTATTGGATTTTTTTTAGTCAAATCTATTATATTACTACTCTATGTGTGTGAGATATATATTGGGATCACCCAGTTTATTCACTCTCTGATGGAGGAGGTTCCCCTCTCATCAGTGCTACAAAGCAGGCATGGCTTCAGTTTCCCAAAGGCAGCAGACCGGTTAATGTCAGTCTGCCGGTTCAAGCGGAAATCATTCTGTCTACACGGATCCAAAGAAAACTTGTTTTCCACTTTTTGTTCACATTTTTATATATATATATATATATATATATATATATTTACACACTATATATGAAGTTTTAAGGCTTTGCACTTTGTTGTGAAGGGAACACTATTGCACAGACAACAAAGACACATGACGGTATCTCGACTACTAGGTCTAAAGCTAAAATCTAAAGTCTAAGAGTGCTGAGAGGAGCAGCTGAGTGGGCGTGCTTTCTCAGTATGGCTTAGTTCCCTGATGTATGAGGCTGGCCAGCCCCGTGGCTGCTATCAGCCACTTTGGTAGCCGCAGCGCTGCTTCTATTGCACAGGTCCCTGATTTCAAGCAAGCCCTCGTTCAGGACTTTGACGAAAACGGCCGAACTCGTCTCTGTGTTCTCCCAGAAACTAGACACACAGAAGATGATGTGGTCTGACTGCGGGTTGTAACAGGCACCATAGCCGTTGGGTACCACCGGGCCGTAACAACAGAACATTTCCACTGTGGTCGGAACCTGGAGGCAGGAGGACACAGCCTGGGTTAGGACAGTGTAGATAGTCAAGAGAAAGAGTGTTTGGAAAAGGGCTCTTACTAACGGTCAGTTAGCCTATAAACTGCCGGAACCTAGGAGAAATTGCTCATTACAAGTTTCCAGGGTCAATCGTGACTTCTTCAGATATATCTTGTGGTCCAATCAGCAGTCCCAAACTGCTGTGGTTGTTTTTGCTTGAAAAATGACCCAAATCAATTATTCAAATTTTTATTAGAATAGTTGGTATTGCATTTTTTGTTGTTCGATTAATTAACTAAGCTCTAAATGAGAGGGTTTAATTACTCTGGTGTCAGTTTACATCACACCACAGCCAGGAATGACTGCTGTAACCCTGCATATGTCACAGAGGTGGAAATCTTTCACCTGGTCTGAGGGATGTTAACGCTTTGGTAGTTTTTCCTTTGACATCTGTAATGCTTAGTGCTTGGAAAACTCTGTGATATCTTTTTTCCCTTGTCTTCCATAGATGACTCTTTGTCGGTAGTTGCGTCACTTCAAGGAAAGATCTTGCTGACAGAGAATATTATGATGACAAAGTTTCAATCGGCG
This sequence comes from Seriola lalandi dorsalis, assembly GCF_002814215.2. NCBI lineage: Eukaryota > Metazoa > Chordata > Actinopteri > Carangiformes > Carangidae > Seriola > Seriola lalandi. Next base: position 723,339 of record NW_019525069.1, on the reverse strand, counting down.
ATGGCGTGTTTCGAAATGCGCTTTCGTTTTTGCTCAAAATAACATGATTACTAATGATTGACAAGTTAGTTTTGAGTATAAACAACATATGCTCTTTCTTTTGTCACCAGAAATGGAAACGCATGCCAAGGCTGAAGAGTCATCCCATAGTCATTTCGTGCACTTGTTCCAGCACCCCTCAGTCAGTCGAATAACAATGCAATTGTCAGCTCCTGTGAATGTAGTTTGTGGAGTGTATGTATTTCATGTAGGAAAGGTGTGCGCCTGTCTCAAGCAATATATGTAAATATATATATAATATATTTATTTTTAGAGTGAGGTTCAAGCAGTATCAGCCAGGCTACGGCTAAATATAAAGATAGTCTAAGTGAATAATCTCAATGCCGAGGGCAGTCGATGAGTCTGCCAGGGTCTCCAATTAAAAAGACTGTAACAGGAAGCACAGACCCCTCAGTGAGGAACCCAAACACCAGCACAAACTCAATATTTTTAATTAGCCTTTTGTAGAGTTTTGTTGTTTTGCTGAGTTCAGGGTCTCGTTAGGACCTCCCACTCTTCTACGTGTACTTGGTTTTCTTTACTGGCTATACAGCTCAGTGTTAAATGCATGTGGTGCCTGTGAAGCTGTCAAAGTTTTTGCCAACAGATACTGGACCTAGGTTGTGGATTCTCACCTTGACACTCAACATTAGCAGGTTTGACTTCAGGTGGCAAGAAATTGGCAGATGGCAGTCAAGTTATCTCTCTGGTAATTAGAATAGTTTAAAAGTCAGTGTGGACTTTTAAAGAGAACCTAGTGACCTCCACCTTTTTGTAATTTATGGCCAGGCAGTGAAGAAGCAGAGGTTTCGTTTTCAGGTTTTTTTTTCTCGTTTCACAGAGTGAAAGTTTTTTTTTTTTCTCAACAGCATCTCCTCTGTATGTGTCCTAGGTTCTTGGGAAGTATGTGTACTTATACTGTACTTCCTCTCCATTGATAATTTGCATGGAATTTAAAGCACTAATCTCAACCAAGCAAATATTACATGTTAGGATATAATGTGATAACATGTTACCTGACTGGTAGAGAGGATGAACTGGTTACTGGCCAGATACGTTTCATCACAGAACATCTCGGGCTTCTCCATGTTGAGCTCCTTTGAGATCCTCAGAAGTCCGAGCAAATGATTGTCTATTGCCATTCCTGTAATAGCCTGGAAGACATGTTTTTTGCTCAGTGCTAATGAAGTGTTTTCAATTAAAGCCCTGATATGAGCAGAGATAGGCTTCACAGGCCCAGTCCTCAGTACCTTTGCCACAATAATAGTCACATCATAGTAGATTGCAGAGTTCAGTGAAGTACCTGAGTTGCAGTTGGACCACAAACCATGTGGACTGTGATGATTAAGATAGAACGGGTGCTACACACCAACTGTGGTCAACATTTTTTTTGAGCTAGCTATAGCTCCTTGCTTCAAGTGACCCAAAATGTGTTAAAGTGACAATCTCAAAGTTTTTTATTTAAATGATGAGGTAACACAATAGTGATGGAGTTTATGACCCACTGATGAAATTTAAAAAAATTAAGAATCCTTGAATTTTACAGCTTAATGAGCTTGGTGTTTGGTATGACTCGCCTGCAAAATCACAAGGAACATGAGTCACTAACACAAAACTAGTGACGCGTGTTCAGTTACCCAGAAGTTCTGCGTGCTTGAACACACAATTGTTAAAGATAATAAAATGGAGGTTGCTACTTTAACAAATACATTTTTTCCTGGTCACTATTTGAATCTGTTGTGATATCAATACATTAAATTTGAAGCTCCAGTCAGGAGGTGGTTAGCTGAGCTCAACATAAAGGCTGAGAGTGGGATACTGCTAGCCTGGTTCTGTCCTTTAATACTCATAAAATAATATACTATATATAGTATATACTGTATACTATATGTTATTTGTTTAATCTGAGGGAAAACTGTAGCGTACAAACATTGATTGGTGATTTTGTGGCCTGGGTGTAGAGACTTTTTGGGGTCCCCAGAGAATTAGCCCAGCACGTAACCATATACTGTATAAATAGTGCAACCTGACATTTTCACATCTCAGTTTTTGCATGGATTAAAGACATCATACATTAACATGTTAATTAGTGAGCTTTAAAGGTGCTAAAGGTTTCTTTTTTTCCCCCTTGGGCAGAGGTTAGCTGATTCCACCTGCGTCCTTTCTTTCTGCTAAGCTAGGCTAACTGTTTCCTCGTCATAGTTTCATATTTATAGGACAGATATTCCCGTTTAACTCTTGGCAAGAAATCTTGCAAGTGCATTTCCCAACATGTCAAACTACTCATTTAAAGTCTCCAGGGAGCAAGGGATACATTTTGGATGGAACAACATTGTAAGATCATGTTTACTTGTTTACACATTTAAATTTTGGTTATGACATTAATATATTGAAAACTGGTTTAAGATACTTACTGCAATTGTATAATTTGTCTGGGCATTAATTGCATCCCTCAATCGTTTCATTTTTTCTGAGTCCTGTAGGAGAAGTAAATACTTTAGAGGAAAAAAAGTAAAGACAGGGCATTTGTCACATTGTAAAGAAAGAGCAGAACATCCAGTAAATTCTTTTTTCATAGATCCATTAAATCTGCAGGGAGATTATCTGTTTGAATGGGGAGACTGGGTTTGGTGCGCCGAGCTGGCCTGTCGCACCTGTTTCATTTGAGCAGGCGTGATGAACAGTGATGTGGGAGTTAGTAATTGGGGTCAAAGTGAGAAAAATGACTCACGCTGAAAGTGGCCCTCTCGTCTGTCATGGACATCACGAAGGCCAGGGCCTCAGGGGTGGCAGAGCGAATGTTATCTACCCGACCCTCTTGGAAACGCCGGATGGACGCGCTCTCATAAGTGGACACGAGCCGTCCGTTGCATCTGAACACGTGACGGACACGTTCATGGCAATATTTATATGGCATATTTGAAAGTGCACAGTAAAGCCCAAAATATATTTTGTAAAATTGAAACACAGATATAATGAAAGTTCTTTACTTGTAAAATGCAAGTTGTAAGGCCATTTGTATAAACGCATCTGGACTCATCTTCTGCTTTTTGATGAATTCTTTTCCATAAGCTTTGAACTTGAAAACATCCATGTCAAGATTATTCACCAGCCTGAAGGAGGGAGCACAGAAGATGTGAGACCTCATGTCTCTAGAAAGACTTGGATTTATTTGTGGATGTTGTTCTGTGTTTGTTTGTTTGTTTGTGTAGGACTTGCCTCTGGAGTCTGTCTCCAGATGCTGTCAGGAGCCCCTGGATGTGCGGGTTGCATTTCCAGAGCAGTCTTCTCGGAGGGGGCAGCTCTCTGATGCCAGAAACCGTCGCCATCTTGGAGGGACAAGCGTTTCTGTTTAGAACAACACCACATGTCGTCCTCAGCAACATTCATTGAGATAAAAGTATTCAGTGTATGATTATATCTCGTTGCAATGAGCTGACTTACATATATTTCATCAGGTACTCAGAGCACTGCACCAGAACTATCCCCTCGAATGGCGAATGCTCGCACACGACTCCACATATCCCGTCCATTCCTACAACAAACTGCGAGAGTCCGGATTAATTGCATGGAACAAACTCTTTATCCGTGGAGGATGGACGTACCTTTAACGTGTCCTACCTGCATTGACTTGTCATACCAGCGGTTTGCCCCGTTCTTCTCGCGGCCGCCACCGTGCAGCATCAGCAGGGCCCTGTTGGTGTCACTGGGCATCAGGCCGCTGGGTTCATCCAGACACACCAAACACAGACAGCTCTCGATCAGGGCCAGAGAGTCCCTGTTGGTTTGATCTGGATGGAAGAAGGAAGCAGATGAAATATGTTCTGGATTATCCACCTAGAAATGGTTTATGGATGATGAGGAGGACTGAAAGTGATACAAATTAGAGACATGTTTAAGCTGAGACCTTTTGTTAGTGCATCTCTGGCTTGTGCCCAATCTGTTCTCCCATCGGATGTCAGGATACCAACGGGAGGGAGTCTTTCGTTTGCGTTTTCTGCCATTTTCATGATCTTCTCCAGCTGGGATAAGATCTCCGTCTCGTTGAGCCTCTTGCTTTTTGCGACGACATCCAACACGAAAAACTAGTGAGAAAAATAGATCAAAGAAATCATGTGTTTCTTAACTACTCCATCATGCACTGCATCACCTCAAGGATACACCGCTTTCACATATTGTTAGTGTGGAGATAAATAGGATAGCAGTGGGGACTAAAAATGGCCAAGTGCTACTGAAAATATGGCTCCTATCGGTTAAAGATGCTATTCAAGGAAGCTCTCAGACAAGTGGCAGATTCAATCAACAGTAATTAAGTTAACTGCCTGTATCTCCATAGGGACCAGCCCTTGAGTGCCACAGATTGATAGTTCCCAGAACCATTTGCAGGTGAGAGCACCCGCTGTGCCTTGTTGTGGTAATTCAAAGTTCATGTGAGAAACACACAATGTGGATTTTTTGTCTAAAACCAATTACCTAAAATCTTTAGTCTTGCAGCTTTTTTTTTTTTTTTTTTTTACTAGATGAACTTTGTTGATATGATCCACGCACTGTAGCATGGCATTAAGCTTCCACCATATTGTATTTTTTTTTTTTTTTTTAAACATCTCTTATGAATAGAAACTCTTCCTGTTTAAATGCACAGCACAGTTGGGAGAGTCTTGTGTGAGAGATGACTGTCTGCACCCGCTGCTCTAGTGAAGCGTCACTCCGCCCCAGTAAGAGAGATGAGATACAAAAACACGACTCGTTCCACAGCGTCTGTTAAAACATTCTCTGTCCACCACTTCCTGATCAGTCAGGCCCCAGAGATCGATGTAATTGTCAATGGTTGCATTCTGTAGATATCTGTGTATCTTAATACGGAAATAATTCAGACCAGTTTAGGTATTCAAATAGACGCTTTAACATCTTTGAGCAGTGTTAACTTGAGCGACTTTATAAAGGCGCTGTGTTTTCAAAATGAATCTATCAAGTGCAGCCATGCATGCTCAGGGCCTGGCTCTCCTATCCATTTAAAAATGTAAATTTTAGATAAGATGAGTCAAAAACCCACTAACAGTCGTAACAGAAGTCATATTGTTAGTCTGCCCTGTATGCTGTGATAACTGGGTAAAACTTCGCCTGCAGAGGCTGGAGTACAACCTAAGCGTCCATTAGATGGTGCAGAGTAGGTGTGGCATCGCAACAGCTGGTAGCTCAGGTAGGTCTGTCATACATTTTCAGTCCAGTATTTTGTATCATGCAGTCAGTTTATCAGTTTATTTTGTGTTGAATTGCATATTTATATAACATAGGTAAACTTATACTCTTTATAGTCCTTTGAGACATTAAGCGTTTTATTCAAATTTTCCAAATGCCTGTCACTGGGAAACAAACCTCGTATTCATGACTTTTTCAGTTGTATACAAATGATCCTGTTCCTATGATATCTGTAATGAATTATATTCAAAGATGGCACTGCTGACCTTAGTCCTGTACTCTGCAGACTGATGAAGGAATAGTGCACTAGAGGCCAGTATTGCTGCATGAAGTGAAATATCTACTACATCTCTGGTGATAAGAAAGAGCAAAAAAAAGAGAAAAGTCTTAGTTTGTGTCTGATGTGTTGTACTGACCGCTTTTAAGAACGACATCTATTGATGAACTGAATATTATATTACAACATTCTTACATATTTTTCTCTCAAATGGACAGGGCTCTGTCTTCAGTTAGAAGTGTGTTTGTGAGAATCAAAAGTCTGCCGAGAGGCCGGCGTCCTGACCTGGCTCTTGCACGCCACAATAATGTGCTCCGGCGCTGAGGAGGCTGCGTTCATCTGGACCTTCAGCGTGTCTGTCTTTATCCCCGGGTAGCGGTAGGAGGTGAAGAGGCGGTAGTACTGCTCCATGCACAGAGGGGTTCCAGCTAACTGGCCTCGAGCGAAATCCACCGGTAGTGCTCGCCTGAGAGACGTTATCACACACATCAGCTCACCTCTGATGACTCCATGACTCATCGTTATACATTTTATTTTCATCTTCAATTGGCTGACTTTACTCTGTGAGGGTAACGTAGTTGAGATGTAGGACTCTGAGGGTACTTACTCTTCAATGAGTCCCTTATACTCCAACACTCCTTTGACGATTTGAGCTGCAAATCTAAAAAGAACGAAAAGGGTGACATTAAAAGAAAACAGGGCACAGAGGTTTCTGTAAAACACTGAACATATAGAGCGGACTGGCCGGTGATTATAATTAGATGTACTCTCATCTCTCAAAGGACTCGGTAATCACATTATGGTAAATTACTAGGATACAGTGAGCGAGCTGTGTGTGTTTATCTGTGTTTGAGAGAGAGAGAGAGAGAGAGAGAGAGAGAGAGAGAGAGAGACTGTCTGTATGTGTGAGTGGGCGGTGTGGGCAAATAGGGAAAACACAGAGCCCTGTCGGGTCTTATGTTGTATGTCATTTGTCTTGTTGTTATTACGTTCAAAGCTAGATCAATAGAAAGGAGGCGGCCGCAGTGCACCACACCCCGAAATGAGGCCTGACTAGCGGTCTCTGCGGAGAGCTTGGCCCTGTCACTCCCAATCTAATAAGTGGTCGTGTCAGTAGATTACCAGCTGCTTGGGGTGCTCTGGAAATATTCAGTTTGTGCAGCATGAGCTGACAAAAGCTAATGTTGAGTTATAGGGCTGGACGGACTGGTGTAATGTCTTGTGACCATGGCTCATTTAATAATGGGCAGAGATTTGGTCAAGAGATGATGCCAGTGATTCTCTCCACGTCTGTATTTCACATCTTAATCTGAGTCTGTGTCTGCTGAAAGGAACATAAAGCCTGTCAGCGGCTACACAGCTGAACAATATGTATATTTTCTGTGGTTAGTGATGGTGTCCAGCATTCATTCTTGTTAACCTTTGCTATCTGGTGTCTTTTCATTTTTTTTTTTTTGAGTGCACAGTGTCTTACAGAACCGAGAGGCCACACACTGAATTAAGCAACCAGCTTCCAAACTTCTAAAAACATGAAATTGACCATCAGATAGCCTCAAGAAATCTGATGAGTGAGTTACTTTTTTTGGTGCAAGGCGGTGCATTTATGTACCTTTGCTTAAATCTGAGATTTTTTACATTTCCCAGAACTGCTTGAAATCTGTCAGAGAATGTGCTGCAACCATTCCAGCATGTGGGTTTTTAAATGCAGTTGCCCACAAAGTAACATCTTATAGGAGAGAAAAAGGGTCTCCAGTAGAGCTGAAACAATCAGACGATCAACAGAAAATGCAACTTTGCAACTGTTTTGATAATCAATTCATCATTTATATACATTTAGGAGCAAAGATTTGAAAGTTTCCACCTTAAAGACATCTACTTAGACTCTATCTAAATGTGTTTTTTGACATTTGGTTTATGACATCTTTTGGATTAATCAATTGGTTATCAAGAAAAGGGTTTGTGAGATTAATCGTTATAAAAAATAATTGTCATTGTATTCTGGTCTATGGAGTTCAGTTGAGAAAGAAACCCTTTCCCTTTGATCAACTCACTTGATCCAAAATCTGACTTTAACGTCTGAAGAATTTTCTGTTATCAAAGTCCATTATGAAAAAAATCTAGATGTTCTGTTGCAGATACATATTTTTCATTTTGTCTTATACATGTCTTAAATTGCCATAGCAGTTTTTCTTTTTTCAGTATGAAATGATGTACGATGAAGTTTTCCTTGTAATCGCTCCTGTCATTGACCTACACATGATGCTGTTGTTGCAAAGTGGCAGTTTCTGTCCGGATCTTCTCCGAAACACCTTCGTCAGTGTCTCTGGTGCGTCACAGCTGACGAAGGAGAGGTGGATAAAGTTTCAAAACTCACATCATGTAAACATTATTTAGTCTGAACAAAAGCAGAAGCGAAAGTCCAGCACATACCTGAGGGCATCTTTCTGATCTCTGAACGTCTGCTTAGGAAACACCATGACTGGACTGGAGTTGACCGGTAGGGCCAACCTGTTGTTCAAGTACATGTCCTCCAGCCAGTAGTCATAGACCTAAATAAAAACACAGGGATGCTTTTTGAGAAATGTTGCTTTGCTAAACGTTTTGGACACAAGTTATTACTTTCAGAGTTGAGACCTGCAGGCAGTGGAGTAAAAAACTATTACAGTGTATCACTGCCAGATGAAAAGGAGAGTGGGAGAGAACGTCAGAGTGAGAGTGGGAGCGTGATAGATTTCACTGAGCTGGATGAGTTGTGGGCTGAGCGATCACCCAGACGCAGGAGGAGAGATTGAAGCAACAAAGGACGAGCCGAGGCTCCGATAAATCTTTATCGCCAGCTGTTTCACAATTTTCAACTCTTTTATAAATGGGTTATATAATATCATAAGAATTTTATCATATTGGAGACAAAATCTGAGACCATTTTTATTTTTGTTTTCAGACTAGAAGGAGCAAAGGCAGCGTTTCATAGTCAATTTATTGTATCCTCTGTGTCATCATCTGATTTTTCCAAATGATGAACAAGAGAAAGTTAGAAAGAAAAAAAAAGAGCAAAATATACAACTTCTCTTAAAGACTTATAAAAAAAAAAATCTGAGAGTTTACCCAGTTGGTTGTCTTGTCCCTCCTCTCTAAAAGCTTCTTCTGTAGAACCTCTCCGACGCCTCCAGGAGCCCCGAACTTCTCCACGATGGCCTTTGTTTTCTTAAACTGCTCCTCCTTCACAAGGTGCTGGACACACTTCAAGTACGTGTCAAGGGTTTGCTTCAGTGGGGGCACAGGGACCTTTGGCAACACCTGAAGCCATAAAAAGAACAGATTGGTATAAATACTCATAAAGATTAATGAAAGGACAGCAGCTGCTCAGCATATTTATTGTCTTTTGTTAAAGAGGTAATTCCCTCACATCTTTCCTTTATGCTTTCATTATTATTAGAACCAGAATTAATAATTCATCCTAAATGCTTCAAGGCCTATTTGAGAATAAATTCCAAAGCCTCATGGGACTTAAAACACACTGTTTACGGATGTAAAATGCAAATTGATTAGATTTTCTGTCTGATGGTTGATCATTTGCATACTGGATACTGTTGTTAACCCAAGATGTTGATATTGACCAGTACATTTGAATTGTACAGTTAGTTGTAGCTGTGGGTTCCTGGAAATGTGGACTGTGTAGACAGTTTTTGACATTTCTTTCTGCAAAGACATACAAAATGTTGCCCAGAAATAACAATAAATGAACACAAATCACATCAAAACCACAATAACCATAATACAAACTCCATTCTAATGTAATCCACCACTGGCTCAGTGTTGATTAAATCACTGCACAAAAAAAGAAAGAAATGTTCTATATCAGTGTTTGGAATAAGGTTTTACAGGCCATAAGGGGTGAAAAGCCTGCTGCAATTTTCGCCCCTAGCGGCCAATTAACGTAAGTGAAGCTGGCGCTGTCCATGGTACGGAAATCCAGCCCCGTTAGTTTTCAAACTTCAGCACCGTGGACAGCGCTCAGGATGAAAACTTTATATAGCTAATGTGGAAGATATGGAATGAATGCTGATGTACGGAAAAACAGTTTCACTATAGAAACAATGACATGTTTTCATACTTGGCTGTCTCGGTCTCTGGCCGTCTCTTTCTCCAGCACTGGCATCTTTGCATTCCAGTCCACTCAAGGGTAAATAATGCGGAAACCCTCTAGAGGTGGTTTGAGTTCAGCCTTCCCTGCGCGAAGCACGTTAAAAGAGAACAAGAAAGTAAAACAAACGCATTAAATATAATCAGGCCTACAGAGAAATAGAGTCACAAAGTGCTGTCTGAAAGTGAGCCAGCCGGCTTCCATCTTTCTTCATTTTGCAGCCTAATGCAATTTGCTGTTTGTCCTTAAATTCCAGCTGCGCCTCATAGCTCACCGCTGCAAAGCGATATGCATCTTAACAACTCAATTCATCTCTGTTTCAGCATTAAAAGCTTCATTTTTTCCTAAAGCAAATAACAGTTAAGCCAATAAAGGGAGGCGAATTGTAGTTATTCCACTTGCAGTTTCACTTTTTGAAAGGAATTAAATTAGAAAATATATATTTCTTGAAACAAAAAATATATGTGAAATTGTTCTTGTATAACTGGAAGTTGGTTTGACCGAAAACAAGTTAAATGATTCACGATTAGAAAACTTTTCAAAATTCGTTGTCAGAGCAAAGTGGACTTTAAAGAACAGTAACAGTAACAGTAAAATAGCTTTTTAATAAATACAAAATCTCCTTTGTTATAATTCGAGAGAAGAAAGAAAAAGTTACCTTACTTGATCGGTGTGCTACCCAAGAGGTCAGAGAAGTGTGTGCAAGTTCACATTGCCTCCCACGTCCACGCCGTGAAATCCCATATTAGAGTAAAGCTCCGTGTCGGCGCTGGACTGCTCCCCGGTCCCCACGCTTCGACATAAGGCTGTGATTCCACATTAAAGCGCGCCGTGGAAAAGATGCTGAAGGTGTTCGCGTCTACCTACCCCCTTGAGGCACGAAACTCCTCCCATCGAGATGTGTATAAGAGACAGGTGAAATCCCATATTAGAGTAAAGCTCCGTGTCGGCGCTGGACTGCTCCCCGGTCCCCACGCTTCGACATAAGGCTGTGATTCCACATTAAAGCGCGCCGTGGAAAAGATGCTGAAGGTGTTCGCGTCTACCTACCCCCTGTCTCTTATACACATCTTCGGTTTTTTGGTTTGTCATTCATAGGTCATGTTGGCCATGAGCAGATAGTTACTGTGTGATGCTATATCTGTTAAGATTTACATACAGGATGCGCTTGCTGGCAGCTGATGCCATATGATTCTCAAACTGCTGCGCACTTGGATCAGTTCATTTGTGTATGTTTTGGTTTTCCTGTTGCGCTTCCTCTTTCCTCTTTCTGTGTGTTTGATAGCGCAATGTGTGCAAACCAAGTGTCTCAATTAAACTGGAGCGCAATTGTTCTTTAATTATAGAAAGTTTCGTGTTTTTTCCACCTTTAGTACAAAACAAAATTCAGCTGAGACTCGTTTTTTCTAACTTTGGTATTTTAATGCTTCTTAAGAAGCAAAATAAGAATTTGAATCACTTTAATAATTTAAATTCTTTATATTTCTAACGAAAAAAGTTTCCCAGTTATGTTATTTTTATTCGTGTGAAGCTTGAGATAAAAATGAAATCATCAGTGTCGCACAGATCCAAACAGAGATTTATTAAAACGACAATTGATAAATGAATACATATTTGTTCATCTTAAGGAGACTGACTTCATTGGCTACGTTTTGACAAAATATTTCATACGTACACGCGCGCGCGCACACAAACACACACATACACACATACACTTTGTAGAGGTCCACGTATGTTTGAACAATTTACATTGTGCATATATCCACATATGTACAAAATCCATTTATTATGATACATTTAATTTCAAACAACAACGACAAAAAAATACCCTATCTGAATTAAAAATAATAACAAACAGACACACTTGTTACAAAATCAAATTTTACGATTTTTTTAAACAACAAAAACAAGAAAATTAGGCCTTTGATGTGCAAGTAAAAAAAGTTTCCTCAGACTAAAAATATAGGCTATTTTCGTGTAAGGGGGGGAAATGTGCTGCTTATAGTTGGTCCCATATAATCTTGTACGCACATTTATCTATTTATATCTTTTTACAATACTCATTGATACACACAAATTCAACATTAGCTGATAGATCTCTCACAAAACTCCAGTTAGACGTCCATGACAAACGCTACATAGACTTGTTCGACACAATGAAATCACAGTCAAGAAGAAAGAAAGAAAAAAAAAAACTTTGGAAAACGGGTCACACAATCATGATTTTGGTGATTGGGTGTTTATATTGCACATCGGTACTTACATAAAAGTTTAAATCACTAGATTATAGTCTGCCTGCCTCAAATCTTTTCAGGGGAATGTTTCAGGGGCGGTGGTGGGGGGCGGTCAGAGTGTGACCGGTCTAAGTGTACTCTGGACCGGACGACTCTTCTGATAAGGACCGCTGTGCTCCGAATGGGTCAAACCCATTTTCATCTACTGGAAGGCAGTTCCCTGCCGAACTGTAGCCTTTCTTTTTAGCTCTCCTCTCCTCCATCTTGATCGTATCGTAGAGCCCCTGCGGACCCTCGTCTAACAGGTTATCTCTCTCCGAGTAGGACGGCTTCATTTGGCACACGTTGCGCAGCAGCAGCAGGGCTGGTGCGTAAAGCACATTGACGAGACCCATACCCAGATTTAGTTGTACAAACCCGAGACTGTGCACTATCTGCCCGGCTACTATGGGACCCATAGCATATGCAACAGAATAGGAAATATCTGCTATAGCATAAACACTACCATACACAGAGACATGACGCACGTCAACTAAAAACGCAAGTGTCGGCAGCAGTGCAGTGTCTACCAGTGCAATACCGAAACAAATGCCGCACAACGGGGCGATGAGCTGTCCAAAAGTTTTGCATGCGGGTACTGTGCAGGAGCTCGCTCCTATGATAACCATACCTAAAGCTCCGTAGAACCACTGCAGATTTGGATGCTGTGCTGCCAATTTAACTGTAATGTACACACCGAGGACGTGAGGGAAGAAGGCTGGGAGCCAGGTGAGTCCCATTTCCCACTGAGTGGAGTGCATGGTGGTCTCCATCCAGTTGGCTATGGTGGGCTCTAGAAAAGCCAGTGGGATGTTGCACACTGTCAGCGCCCCGGCCACCACAGCTATATACGGGTCAATCATGAGTCTGTATATGGGGGTACCGACTGGCATGTTCTCTCTAGTCCTGTTGGAGAACGGCTTGATCACGGCCAGCACCAGGAAGCCATCCACCAGGCAAATGCAGGCGAGGACGATGAAGGGCACTCTCTTGCCCGCGAACTCGTACAGGACCCCCCCGAAGGGAGGTGCCACCAGACTCCCGAAAGAGATAAACGCCAGAGCGATACCCAGCGCTTTGCTTCTCTCTGCCTCCACCGTGTATTTGTCAGCTATCATCGCAATCCCAGAGGTGTCCGCGAAAGCAGACCCCAGACCCTGCAAACTTCTGGCCACAAAGAGCGTCGTGTAGTTCTCCCCAAAAGCGAATATGCAGGTGGATAGGAACATAACAGTCAGTCCAATTAAAAGTGGAATGTCATATCCAACCCGGTCTATGAAAGTTCCCGAGAGCGGGTTAACTAACAGCTGCAGGATGGCTTTAGATGCAAAAAGTACTCCTATTTGGATATCTAAATTGTTCTTGTTGCTTTTGTCTTGGCTTGTGCTGTTGGCTGAAGTGTTGGGGTGTATCACTAAGTGGACGTGCTCTGACTGCTCACTCTCCAGATCAGCAAGATAGTCTGGAATAATTGGCACGATTACCATATAGAGCATATTGTCCAGCAGGAGAGCGACGCAAACGATCACTAATATGATCCGTCTTTGCTGGTGAGGATCCCTCATCGCGGTGCCTAACTGCTTGGTTCTCTCTCCCATCTCGGACAGTTTTACGGCGGCCGATTTAGCCAGCCCGGAGGATCCCCCTTCCCCATCCATGGTGTGCTTTTTTTCTTTTTTTTTTTTTTTGGATGGTTTTCGGTTCAAAATTGTAGTTGTGCTTCTCCCGTCTGCTGCCGATCTTTCAGCACCTCGGACGACTCATTGGTGTTTTCTCTACATTGATGTGATGCTCTCCTTCCTCACCTCGCCTGTGCGTAAAGGGAGAGGCGCAGAGGAACTTGGCTGCTTCATCCGTGAAGATGGCTTTCTTCAGCTGCCCCAACTTGCCCTCGCCTCAGCCGCATCCGATGTTGTTTCATGATCTCCCGAGAAGTGACGTGGTGAAATCGCAGGTTTTCTGCACCGCACAGAGGTTTCGGCCGTTAATCTTACATGGCAAAGTTTGTTTGGAACGATTTTTTTGTTACTTATTTGCAAATCCTAGGACGCTCAAAGTCTCTCATCTCTGTGCTCATACCTCCTATCACCTGTGGCACTTTTGCGCTCAGCTCTGAGACCACGAGTGACTTCGTGGCCATTGGTGCACATTAACCCGCAGGTTCGGCGCTATTTTCGTCCTTTTTTGTCTCCCCTTTTCACCAAGAGCTATGACGCATCGCCAGCTTGCCCCCAAGTGGATCCCTTCGTCACTTGCCTCCTTTATGTTAATTTCCAACCATGGCAGCAATCACTTCAACCAATAAGAGCCAATGAGCACCACATCACGACCCCTCTACAAGAGCAGGCAAGAGAAATGGGCTTTTTTATTCCTAATGCCAAGTGTGGTACTCTTGACTTTGGTGATGCGGAGAAATATAGTTTCACATTCATTTATTGGCTTATACACACGAAATCAGCCTGATGCTAATCTCAAAATAAAATACAAATAAATCTTCAGAAGACTGAAGAACACTACAAACCTCATCAATACTGGGCATCTATTAATATAGATTATTTTGGGCGAGACAAATATTACTGACACGATGTTAAAGCTTAATAAGATCTTCAAGTGAATCTAAGTGAGTTTATGGAAAGGTTTGTAAATATAATAAGGTTCTGCCAATGAACTCATAAACGAGCCGGTGCTGCTGGAGCTGAGGAGATTTCAGCACCACGAGGCTGTGGACAGCTCCCGTCACCAGAGACAAACAGCAAAAACGCTTAAACACACATACACACACACACACACACACACACACACTTTTTCTGTTCATGACTTTGTCAAAAATGTAGCTACCACAGAACCTAAATATGTTCATAACAACACTAATGAAACAAAGACTTTTGGACGCAGCTCTGAGATGTCCTGAGATGAAGCCACAGCACGAACCATTTGGAGAGCCTTTTTACTTTAGCACAACACACCGGCGACAGCTTGTGGTGAAAATGTATAAGTGCACAGAAAAAAAATCCCATCCCACCCAGCCCAGTACCTCGAGGGAGTAATAGCTACCGTCTTCTTTAGTTTTGAAATAACTGAATTGTATATATTAATATAATCATTGTTTTCTCCTTAAAGACTTTTCAGATGGTTTTCAGATGGATTTGTATTCTCTCTATCTTTTGTAGTTACAAATATTCCCATTTTAGATTAATTGGTTAAAATAATTTCCCCAATTATTCATGAGCAGCATAAAAGATGTAATAAATAGTTTATAACATACTATAATACAGGTGTAAGGAGATGTTTATTGATTTATTTGTCGACAGCTATAGTTCCTGTGGAGGCTGTTGTGTCAACAGATAATGAATGATAATATTGTAAAACACTGTGGTATATAAAATAAAATATAGAATACGTCTTCATGTGAGAATTTCTAATGGCTGACAAATACTGTACATTCATAAGAATTAAATGTTCTTATAGCTGTATATGACCACATTACAGTGTTATAAACCAGTCATTACTGCCTCTAAATGCTAAACATTGGGGGATTAAAGTGTTTATTATTTTATTATGGTGTTAAAAGCTCAATAATATTAAAACATATTTTAAAAATATTATTTAAAAATAATATTTCTTAAAGAAAATGTATTTTCAGCATCATGTTAAAAGTATAAAAGGATTGTTTATTTATTTTTTCATTTCCTAACTAGCTCTGTTATTATTTGCCAGTAGAGGGCAGTGAAGACTTGCAAATAGTAACAAATGTGTCATTTATGATCTAAAACCAAGTGTAGCACTCACCACAATTCAAAACACAAGACTGGAACCTCCTATTTCAGACACCAGACAACAACGAAATAATCTAAATGAATCTATATGATTCAAGATGCTTAATTTGTTCTTCGAGGGATAATTCAAGGCCACAATTGAGAGCAAACACATTAAACATAATGAGTTACACAATATACAAGAAAAGAGTCAAATATACACAGATCTGTAACGGTGGTCAGTCCTTAGCTGGCCAACAAATTCCAATACAACAATTACATTTACAAAAAAGCAGAAGTCAAAATATTCATATGTATTTATTAGTCTATGCACGAGGCAAAGTGACCATTTCAAATAGATGGCTGTTCACAAGTCTAATGACTTCTGGAATCAAACCAATCCCCCATCAGCATGCTGGTAATCTAAAATGCATTCCTGATGGCATTAGTTTAAAGTAGTCATATAGTCAAACTAATTTATAAATGAATAAACAAACAAACAAATAAATAAATATTGTTTTAGTTTTATTGTTTTTTTTGCTATTTACTATAGAATGTTTGTTTACATCAGTAATAACAGACCTCAAACATGATTAGCTGGAAAATTTATTTATGGGACATTTTTATCTTTATATCATATTCCTCTATTTGGAAAAATTAGTTTGGGCATTTAGGGATTCATTTGAATAGATGCTATTGAATGTCTAATTTTACAACAAGTATCACTACTACAACCTCTTATTACCATTGTTATTAAGATAACAAATCATTTCTTTTGCAGATGTTCATACTTGTGATACGTGTGACAGTATATCTTTACCTATATCATTGATGTCAGTATGGGTAAAGACAGCAGCCAAGAGAGCATCTTGTTTCCTAGTTGTTTATGATGACACTTATGATGATTACTGTTATGTAAAACAGTAGATTGGATGATGGTCTCAGAAGGCGGTGGAGGGGAGTTTCCAGCGTGTTCAGTGGATGATTTGATGAAGAAAAGGCAACATTAATACACCAACAGGAGGATTAACACACCACAGGAAATAACTGCCCAATTTCACTAATGAGAGAGGCTTGGCACAGCAGCAGCTGTTAGATAAACACTTTCTATATTATAGTCTAATACCACAGGCCCACTGCAGTTTTTTAAACACAGATTTCATACGAGTGACAGTGCAGAGATGCGAGTACATGGATAATCTCTACAAACTCATTCTAGTAATTTGTCAGAGCATCAGCAACAATGCAGAAATCCACAGGAGATACTGGTGTCAGTACACAGACCCAGACGGTGTTAGTATGTTTTCGTCATGTGACATGTCTCCTTCCATTGTGTCATCTAATCTGACCTATGGACTCTCATGTGTAATATTTAACGCAGATGATTTACTCTGACCTTTGGTTTTCTTTTCTGAAAAACAAATAAGTAAGAAATAAGATGCTGAGGACGAGACAACATAACGCAACAAGTATTATTCAACATAAACATCAACTGTTGCACTTAGTGGGTCAACACAATGTTGCTCATTAACTTTTAACTTATGCAACCAATCTTTCCCTAAAATGACGTCTGTGCTTCAACTTTTAACAATCTGTTATATTCTGTTTGTTTTTTTCTTTCTCAGACTGTAACTCAGCAGCTGTCCTACAAACTTAAACAGATCATCAGTTGGTGTGTGCTCTTCAGCCATAATCCTCATTTATGTCTCTAACTTTAAGAGTTTCAAAGTGATAAACGTAAGATGTGCTTACCGGATTAATAAATGTTATTTTGTATTGTTTTGAACATTTACAGTTTACAGTCATGCACAAATTATATTTTGTTGAGGCTCATTTTAACACCTGTAAATATTTTTAAACGTGACTGTTTTGGAGATGAAATGAAGGGATTTATTATCTTTATTCAACAGATGTAGTGTAGTGTGTGAGTGTAGTTTGAAACAACATCAAGTCAATAGATGAATATTACATGAAATATTTTGTAATTTACATGTGTTTTGCAAATATGAAAGAAAGAAATATGAAAGATAAATGTAAAATAATCTGAAAATTCCGTTCAGATTTTCTATCAAATTAGTCTATTAAACTTAATTTACTGGGGTGGGGTGCACTAGGTGAACAAATGACCTCAGTATTTCTACATTTCTGGCTGTGGCCCTGGTGTCCTTGTGTTCTTAAGGTCAAAATCAGACTGACTAACTAAATCTCTCTGAAAATGTCACATGTCTGCACCCATGTGTGGTGGGGCTGCTGTTTGTGCTGCATAAGGACAGATGTTTTTACACCATCTGTCTGTGTCTAGCATTAGATTTAACACACTCATTCTATCATCACTATTCAAGCAGAGGCGGGAACACCTTCACCTCTCCCTGACTCGACTGAATGCAAACCGCTGTAGTCACATTTAGTTGTCGGCACAGTGTTTTGGAAGACAGCTCAGCGAGGCTATATCTATCCGTGACAAGTCGTTCTTCCTGGGAGCTTGTTGCTATTAGTGCTGCTTCTATCTGCAGCTCTAACTGAATGAGATCACTAGCCCACACACTGTCTTGTAATCAGCTGTCAGTCAAAGGAAACCACTCATTCCAAGAAGTTGATGCTAATCTGTTGGATTTCTCATTATCTGCTGAGAAAAACCCCCGATCATCCCAGGTGGACTCAGTAGAGTTTATTAGGAAGTACGTGATTATGTCCAACTTTTAACACCTGATAATGAGCAGAGCTTGTGTGCATGTGCTGGAGTGACAACCAACACTTATTCCTGAGGTCAACTCCCGACTTTGCTGTTAGCTTCTTTTCAACAAAGACTTTCACACCTGAAGAATGCCTTTCACTGAAGAAGAAACAATACACACAAAAATACGAAGATTTCATTAAATGTGTGGCTTTCTTTTGTTAATGTAACAAGACTTAGAGAGTGTATAGTCATGCTGGCTCTGTGAGGCTGCACTAAGGCACAGAGATGAATAAAACATGCTTTACATTTAAAGGAGTTCATTTGTATTTTTATCAGTACTTGGATTTAAAGTGAATGATTTTGACTTGAATTGAGTTTTTTCAGTGTTTATAGATTGATTTTGAGTTGGATCAAGTCCCTCTGTCTCAGTCTTTGTTACTTTCAAAACAACAAAAAAGATGTCACTGCTCTATCCTCTGGCAATGTAATCCCCTGATTTGTGCATTAGTAATTTGTAAAGTGAAGCCTTCAATTAGACAAAGTGTCAAAGCTGCTACATGCCGATCACACTGCAATTCAAGACTTAAATACATGTTATTTATCTAATTTAAGTCAACAGGACTCTCTGAACCTGTGTGATTGTTGCTCATTACGGCCGACTCCTCCCGTTAAGACGTGCGACCATTGACAGTGAGAAGATTTCAATTGCTGATGACTTCCTGGCAAGAATGTTAGTCACCTCTGAGGTTAGTGTGACATAGACTGTTTCACTGTGGCTTATTTCTGGAGTGCGTGTATTTAGCAGCTCAGAGATCAGAGTGCAGCAGTCTGCCGCCTTGCTGACACTGTTAACACTTTACATAAATGTGGCTCATGTTTAGAAAAGGCAAAATGCAATTCATGTAAACCAAAAAAATGGGGTAAAACAGAGCAAAATAATGTGGCTGCCCTGACTAGTCAGTGTCAACAGGGATGTCTATCATTCAACCTACCAACATACTCTCCTAACATCTTATCTAACCTAACCTAACCTAACATCTACATCAGGTTTAATATCCAGTTACTTTGGTAAACAATTGCACAATGGCTTCTTTAGTCATGGTCATGGAGGCGAGCGTCCGCACTTCCTCGGATTACAATGAGCTCTACATTTGTTTTTGAACAACTCGGCACAATGAAAAAGTGTGAAAACTGCTAAATAAGTTCCATGAGGAGAATGTGGAGAGGAATATGCCTTCAAGTTTAGCTCAAAGTACAGTTTAAAAAAAAATCCACCACACTAATCTACCTATTCATTTATTAGTTTATCGATTTAAATAACCAGCTACCTTAATGTGATTAAGTTCACTACGTCTCATGTGGTAGCTATAGCATAATTGCATAATAGAGTCTTAACACAGTGAATGCCTTCTTACTATATAAAGACGTTACATCACCTTAGACAGTCTTCGTAACAAAAACACAATGCATTAATCTTCTTAGTGAATGCCTGGGCCAGTCGTGTCAAGAAAGGGCATCAAAGGATTCTGGCCAACTGTAGAAATTAGGCTTCTTAAGCCAGTGTTGTTGTTCAAGTTGAAAACCATCTGAAAATAGATGGAGCACACAGTAGAAGAGCAGCAACAAAATCTTTTTATTGTGAGTGACGGAGGAGCAGTGCAGGTCGAAGACAAATTAATGTAGTAAGAATGCAATCATTTGAAAATGGATAAATTACTTGCAACACATACTGTAAATGAACACAAATCCAGCAAGAGGCTAAAGTCGCGGTTCCAAATGTAGAGATTGTCCTGAGTTTCATCTACTTCCCACATGTGAAAATATGACAACTGTACAGGCATCTAAGTGGCTCGATGATGTTTACTTTAAAATACCCTACCAAAAGTGTGAGGAACCTATCATAAGAGCAAATGATGGGCTTAGATTTTTTTTTTGCCAGAAGACACTGAGTTTCCTTTTATTTGGACTTCTTAATAAGTGGATCGACAATCTTTTGTCCGGTGAGGAAGTGCCACACGCCGCCTCGGTAGAACTCATTTCCGAACGAGTAGAGGAGAGCGTTGAAGATAGGATTTGTCTTTGCAACAACTGGAAGCACCTGAGAGAGGAAACGAGTACTTCCGTTATTTTCAAAGTGCTTGATTTAAAGAATAGTTCTGGTTTATTACAATCTGTGTCTGGCCATCATTTTGATTAATTAAAAAAAAAAAACCATTGTTCTCAACAAAGTAATTTCTGATATAGGAACATGGTGACATCAATGAAGAAAGGCTGTAAACAAGCTAACAGTTTGTATCTTCTCTAAAACAAAATAAGTACTCACCATTCGCAGCTTTGGAGACACGACCTTCACGTTCTCAAAGCAGGCGTAGATACACATGAGGACGTAGGGGCCCCAGCACATCAGCATGACCCTCAAGGGCATATTGGTGTTAAACTAGAAAAACAAAATTCAGTGTATTAGCGTAGATATTACACATTCTTTTTGGTGGATTTAGAACTTGCAGATGATGCAGTGCAGCTGAAAATAAAGGAAAAGCTCATATCTGGCGACTGAAAAGGAAGAGAAGACAAATTATGGTTTAGCCTAATAATGTGTTTGTATGTAATATGCAATATGTGAGTTCAAATCTACACATCATCTGGTCACTCTGCAGACACAGACAATGTTAATGTCATAAATCAATCTGCAGGGTGCACAGGGCAGAAAAGTGCTGAGCTTATAACTCTCATCAAGAAAGCAATTTCCCAACATAATATTCAAGATGCTCAAACACCTCTGGGTCTTTGTCTGTCTGTGTGTCCTAATATAACAATCAAGATAAACTCTGCGTTCTACAGGCACAACCAAAACAAGTCAGCCTAGATCAGGTTAAGTAGAAAAAATTAATTTTCACTGATCTAACATTAAAATAAAATAATAAAAAAATGCATTTTGAGTATACTGAGGCACATTTACCCTGTGGTGATGGATCTTCTTGAAGTGTTTGTAGATGGCATCGTAACACGACAACATGGTGATGGCCGGGAACATCAGGTAGAGCAGCACCAGAGTTAGCATATAGGTCACATAGTCCCTGTTGAAGAGAGGTAAATAGGAAAATAATATGGAACATTGTAAATGTTTGACATAGAATTATGAATTGGGTGCTAACATGCTAACATTCCAGATTTGGTATTATTCCTATATTTCTATAACTCCACCTGTCCCCTCTGGTGTAGTCCAGCGTGCAGCAAGTCCTCATGGGCTCAAAGTCATAGACGCCCCATCCCATTAGAGGAACAGCAGCCCAGAAGATCGACAGAATCCAGATAATACCGCTCATTGTCAGAGTTGTGCTCCAGAAGAGCTTCTGTCCTACAGGATAAAGACATGATATCTTAGAAGTCCAAACTCTATAAGTGCGGGTTTTAGAACTATATTTTATTTTGATATTTTTTTCAGGCAGTATTACTGATTTCAAACATGACATATTTGGACTCTTTTGCACAATGAATTGAATGTGCAGCACTGGTGATATCTTGTACTCACTGGTGCAGTACTGGTGATATCTGTCCCAAGCGATGGCAGCCATGAAACTGATGGAGGCCAGGACCGCTATCATCCCCTGGAAACCGTGGTAGCCACATCCATCTTGACCAAATGGCCAATATCTAGAGAGGACTACAAAACTTTAGTCATATTCCATAATGCAGAAGAAAGTTGTCAATATCAGGTATTATATAAACAGTATTATTATATAACTATGACAGACTGAAGATGCAGATTGGTTACATTTTTGAAAGCATGGTTGTCACAGAATAATGGTCTGATTTCTATGCAGATCCCGCCCTTCATCACAGGGTACTTTTGAGCTGTGAGCAGTAAAATCAAAGAGTGATGTTCGACTGTCAGATTGTTCAAGCCCTGAGGAGGTACAACTCTCAAATGTGTCCCCAAAAAAAAGTCATAAAAATGAATTTTAATCAACTTGTAACGCATCATATTTATAATGAAAATCCTTTGGGGCGACTTCTCAGTGCCCAAGGCCAGATTACCAAAACAAGCAACTCCCCTGAGGACATGGAAATTAGTCTCTGGTAATTGGATTATTTGCTAAATTGTTTATTACTACTGCATACATCATTAAATCACATTATACACTGAAGTAATAGGGTCCTTCAGGCAACTCCTGAATTATTACCAAATCTTGAGGACCCATTTTCTAGTCTGTGCTTACATGGTGCATTTTTACTAAATATATTTGTACGTGATACATACACAAAACACCATGCACATAGAGTGGGACAAATTGGTGTTAGGGGGTCCCTGTGACTATCTTAACTGATCCTTGCTGATGCCCTGTTTGAGAACCCCTTATTAAAACATACAAGGGGTTTAAACAGGAATCAAAAACTTTATTTAAAGTTTTTTTACTTTTCCTCCAACTTCCAAAAGGTGTGCTGCAGACTGTGAACTTTACACGCTGAATAAAATGGATTGTGAATTGGATTATGAAACCCAGAGGCTTATTTATCTTGTGACATCCAACGGCTAATATCAAATACTAAGCCTTTTCCGTGGGGAGGGATTGCTGAAAGAAATGTAGTATCCCCCCTGATAATGAAATAGATTTCATACCTGAGGTAGCTTGCATAAGCAGCTGTGAGTCCATTAATGTTCAGACAGAGGTCAGCCACAGCAAGATTGAACACAAAGAAGTTACTGGGATTCCGCATCTCCTTCACTGTGAGGAAAGACACGATGCTGATGGCATTGAGGAAGAATCCAAGCAGGCCTGAAAGTGACAAAGAAATGGAGATTTCAAATGAATCTTCAGTAGCATCTTGAGTTCAACCCCAGTCATCAGTTTGAATTCCTCAGCACGGTCTTATAACCCTGATCTTACCCCAAACGTTAAGGCCATTAAATAGCCTGTATTTCAATATAGCTTCACTTTGAACAGTCAAGTTTGAAATTTGGAGCTTTCTAAAACCAGTGATTTTGGTTGAGAACCTTTGAACTTGCAGTCGAAGACAATACAAATGTTAGATAGACAAATGGTTTCAGAGTGTACTGTCCCTTTAATTCTTGTGTAAAGATGTCTTCCTGTGTGCTGGCGCTACTTACCCCCAACGAGAAGTGCTGTGCCGAATGTAAACATATCAAACTCCGTGAATCCCTCCGGTAATGTATACGCTGCCATGTTGAAATGCACAAAATAAACTTTGCACAAAACAAACAAGTCCTTTTCCTGATGTGTAGCTCACCACCGTCCCCACCAAAATGACTCCTTTATAAAGGCTCTTTCACGTGAAAACGCATAAACTGACTAATCTTAGCAAAAGCCCCTTTGCCAATCCCCCGAAGAATGTGCTAACGAGCAGAGCTCCTTCAAACTGTCTGGGCGCAAAAAGTTTGCGCTTTTGCTGCGAAACTCTTCGATGTAAAAGTCGCAAAAATTGTGGGGTTTTTTTGTTTGTTTGTTGTCAATTTGAAACTTTTCCGCAGAAACCCTCCGGTTCAAAGATCAACTTTCCTTCAACTAGTCCACTTCATTCAGCTGTTGTGGCTGATAAGAAGAGAGAATGGGAACATGGGAAATGTTGTCTTTCGAGTTACTCGATATGCTCGCATGTGATAATTTGTACTCTTAAAGGCAGCTGGTTGAGCTGCTCTTCAGTAGCGGCCAAACCCCAGTCTAAAGCAGTCACAGTGTTCTGCACATTCTGCCTACAGAGTAAAATCATCTGCTTTATTCTAAGTTTCATTTTATTTTTCATTTTCTTGATATTTGTTTTTCCAAAGAAAATGTATGCTATTTTTTTAAATAAGGAGGTGTTGATGGGATAATAACACCACTGCTTCAATGTTGTCAGTATACACACGTTTGTGTGCTGTGGCTTTTTAAAAAGACAAATGTTTTACCCTCTGAAACATTTTATTACTGGTCTGGCTTAATCCAGTGAATATAGCCTCCAAACAAATTCTGCAAAGTTGACTTTGAATATCTGACTCTTGAATACTGGTAGACTATCTGGTACTGTTAATATAATGTATATTTGCAATTTGGAGAATTGTTATTGACATCACTGTTATGATCAGACATTTTACATCTTTTAACTGTTTATGGAGTTGGTAATCCTTTTCTTTCAAAATTACATCATCTCATCAAGTCAGTTACACTGAGAACATTTTATTTTTTTACCCAGTATGTTTTACTCTGTGCCTTAAACTCTGTTAACTTTTGAGTCTAATTTCACTGAGCATAATTTTTGGGTTGCACATTCAAGAGTTAAACTGACAAATTATTGCAAACTCCAATTAAGTGTAAAAGGTCAAATAAAAAGTGTGTGAAAGCATTCAGACTTCATTCATTTACTTGATGATTTATCTGTCTTGAACTGTTGACCAACAGTTAAAAACGAGGACACTGGAAAAGAGACCTTTTGCTCTCGCAGCAGCCCGAAGCTTTTAAAATGTAACATTTGGGCAGAGTCTGATTGCACCACTAATCTGTCCACAGATTACCACAAACTCATTAACTATGAAGTAATGATGTGTCCCAATGGACTAATAATACCCTTTTCTCAAACTGCCCATATTGTCCTGACTAAAAGCTCAGCGTCCCATCCAGTTACAGGCTTCCTCACTTTCAGAAAAAAAGAGCTGCAATGTCAATGCTTATACCGCTGCATCTGCCACTCTGACACATGGGACATGCTGATGTACATATAATGATGCTTCAATGTGGCAGCAGAAATGTTGTTCTCTTACAGATAAATTGAAGCATCATTAGATGTACATCAGCATGTTTGTCTGCTGCCCTAAAATCCCAACAGGAGGCCTATAGAAGTGTTCGTCATAAACTGAGGGAGCGGTGTGAGGCCATGCAGGAACATAAAGCAGCAAGTGCCAATTTCACAATGTAAAAGATTCGATAAAACAGTCTGTTAATCTACAGCAGCTGAGTGTGACGAAATGAGAGCCAGGCTCAACCAGTACAAAGCACGCAAATGCAGTGGATTGATGATGATTGTAATCTGAACCAGAGGAACTTTATACCCATGGCTGTAATTGACCTGAATCTCTGTCTGTAATATTTTTGTTCCAAATCGCTCGCACCTTTGTAGTGGCAGCACAACTGGTGCATTGCCAAATACTTAATTACAGCATCATAATCTGCTGGTTTTGCAATGAGACAAAGGTTTCAATGTTGCAAATTGCATTTGCAGCCACAGACTGAGGACCAGGCGAAAGATGAACAACTGGCACAAAGTTTTTTTTGTTTATTCCCATCAAAGTATCAAATGATAAACATTAGAAGAAATGAGAAGTAATTGAGCACTGGTACTACAGCGTTTTCCATTTTCAGCGACATTCTGCTTTTCCTCTACTATAAGGACATATTTTAACTTTTATCTAATGACTGAAATCACTAGATGTTGATCTGGATAAATCTGTTGTCACGTAAAATAAATCTCGAATGTTATCAACTCCAAGGTCTGTAAATCAATGTTTCTCAAACTGGAAATGCAAAATGAAGGTTTTAGTTTTATTTCACTTTGTATCTGCAGTTATGGGAAGTTTAGTTTTTTTCAATATTTCACTCAAATACTTTTTTTTTTTGAATTAAGTACCTTGAGACAATATATCAGCTCCTTCCCCATCCCTGATCCAAGATGTGTCCCACTGGAGGCCAGATGGGGAGAAAGTGCAGCCAGGGCTGGATGTTTTTCTCTAGTCATGTCTGGGACAACCCTTCTGAAAGAAATAGAACAAAGATGCATTAATGAGAGACAGAGAGATGACTGGATTAAAGGATTTGAAATCCTGGCCGCACAGCGACATCTTTAAACCCCTGCACCTGTGAAAAACCCTCAGAGTCTGTGACATATCTATCAGCACACAAAGTCTGTCACACCCAAACACACAATTACATGCAGAATATCAACATGTATCCACAGCTAACTATAGTAAATTATTACACATAGTATTATATTAATATATAATAGTAATATTAAAAATTGCAGATTATTCTCACATAATGCAAGACTTTGCATCTGTGAAGGAGGAAACAACGAGTGAGTGTTTATAGGCTCTGATGAAGTCCATGGTGTATTATAATTTAGTTTGGGAAATGATGCTTTCCTTGTGAATCTGAAAGTATAAACATAAAATAGGAAGGCAAATTTTACACAAAATACAAAAAACTATTCATACGCATTGATCTACTGGATGGGGTGACACATCAGTCATTTATCTGGTTTGAAGTTTTGGTCTAATGACAAAAAGGCAAGTAACCCAATACATTGTACACCCTTTATAACTCTCCACTGCTATCTAGTGGTCAGTTGTTGCCAGGTTCTAGCCATCATCAAAATATAAGTCTATCAACGTATTCAACATGTCCAAAAAAATGACCACGGCT
This sequence comes from Seriola lalandi dorsalis, assembly GCF_002814215.2. NCBI lineage: Eukaryota > Metazoa > Chordata > Actinopteri > Carangiformes > Carangidae > Seriola > Seriola lalandi. The sequence goes on along the minus strand of NW_019525069.1, from coordinate 696,564 downwards.
TGAGGAGCTGTAACAAAACCAGAACCTTGTTAAAATAAGCTGCAGCTTCATGACATCCACGTGCTTTCATGTCAGAGTTGTAATCTGTTGTTTCTGTGACTACTTGGCCATATACTGTCACTGTTACAGTGTTTACTCCAACATTTGGGAGGATATTATATATTACATAGGAGTATATTGTATGGCAGCATGAAAAACAAAAGATATTTAAAACTGTCAAGGAATTCCTCACTAATAAAAAAAATAATATGCATGATTGTTCCCTACATGTAGTTTAAATAAGGCTTTCTATCCTGAGAGCAGGCCTGTTGTATCCACCTGTATTTAGGAGCTGTTGTGTACATTTAGTTGCGTCCATAATTAACCATCCAATCAACTATTGGAAACTAGTTCCCTGAGAATGAGAGTGAAAACTATGCAGCCTATCAGCTTCCAGGAAGCAATAGCCTAATCGTGTGAATGAAAATAACCCAAGTCCTTCGCTAATCCCTGCCTATCCTTTTTATCTGAGGATTCAAACCAGTCGCAGCAGTATGGAGCTGTGAGCCTGTAAGACAACAACGATGCATCCGAGGTCCCGTTAGACCAAGTAGCTGCGCCTATTTTTTTTTTTTTTAAATAGTAGTTTAGTTGCATAGCGTTAAGTAACGCACGGGAGACAAAATGAGTCGACATTTTACTGCTGCTTTTTGTTTGGCTTTAGTTTTTCTTCCTCTCTTGGTTAGTTCCTGTCCTGCACAGTGCAGCTGCTTCTTCCACAAATTAAGCGATGGATCAAAAGCAAGGTAAATTGACTACAGCAATTACTAACAAATTAATTGTTAATGTATGCATACTACATGCAAAATAGATTTTTACTGTAGCTTTCTTATGTTCAGTCGCCCTGTATAGTGGAGGATTAACTTGGAGTTGCTCTTTAATCTCCTTTGCTTGTTACTGAACAATAGGCTACCACGTTTTTCCTAATAAAAACTGAATTATATTATTTTCATGTGAAACAGAAAATGTTTGGCTACTAAATTCATTTCTACAAATTTGAAAAACATTTTTTAAAGTAGCTGTAATATTGTACTTAATATTTGTCTTTTTTTTTTTTTTTCTTGCAGGAGTGTGCTTTGCAATGATCCAGAAATCACTGTGGTCCCTCCAAATTTCCCCACTGACACATCAAAGCTTCGTATTGAGAAAACAGCAATCACGAGGATTTCTAGCAACAACTTCCACTACCTGAACAACCTGGAGTTTCTCTGGATGTCTTTCAATTCACTGAATTTACTGAATGTTGACAGTTTTCGGGGTCTTTACAACCTGGATGAGCTCAGGCTGGACGGAAACGCCCTCACCTCCTTTCCCTGGGAGTCTCTGACTGATATGCCAAACCTGAGGCTCCTTGACTTGCACAACAACAAGATCTCCACCATCCCTATCGAAGCCACCGTGTACATTAAGAATATCACCTATCTGGACTTATCCAGCAACAGTATGACAACTGTTCCTGCTGACGTTCTCACAATGTGGCTGAGTGTGAAGCCATCCCAGGACACTGATTCCTCCAAACTAATTCTCGGTGAGGCTCAAGCTGTGACATATTGAGATACTGGAAAGTATTCTTTTTAAGCTGCCTTGCATGCCACTCCTTTGACACCAGATGCATTTAAAGCTGAGTTAGGGATTAGTCTAATTATAGTTATTGTGTGCAGTGTGTCAAGTTGTCAGACTAATTCTATTTATTGCAACTTAAAGCCGCAAGATCTAGGTGTTGTGTAAAGATGCAGTAGTTCATATGAGGATACTGAGTTGAAAAAAAAAAATTCTTGTCGTAACTGACACACTTTATTTCCTCTACAGGCCTCCATGACAACCCGTGGCTGTGTGACTGCCGGCTGTACGATCTGGTCCAATTTCAGAAGTCCCCATCATCATCTGTGGCACTAGTCGACACCAGGCTGAGGTGTGCTGATCCGGAGAGCCTGTCAGGGGTTCTTTTCACCGAGGCGGAGCTGCAGAGGTGCCAGGGCCCCCGGGTGCACACAGCCGTGGCTCGTGTTCGGAGCTCACTGGGCAACAATGTCTTACTGCGCTGTGGCACGGTTGGTGTCCCCATCCCCGAGCTGTCCTGGAGCCGCGCTGATGGCAAGAAAATGAATGGCACCGGTGAGTTTAGATGTGCTTAGATTAGAACAGTATCTATTTCTGTCCAAGTCAAAGTATCAATGAGATTAAAGTTATTCATTTTGTGCCAATCTGCTTAACTCTGTGCACTTCTGCTTTTGTGTTTTTCAGTTCAGGAAGAGATTTCAAAGGAGGGCATCATTTGGTCGATTCTGAGCGTGCCTGCAGTCTCCTACCGTGACTCTGGGAAATATGTGTGCAAAGCAACCAATTTTGTGGGCACTGCAGATGCCATCATCTCCTTGGTGATCACAGATTCCTTTCGGTCAGAGGAGACAGGTGGTGGTGTCTCTAAGCGAAACAGAGGGAAGAAACCTGGTGGCATTGGAAGAGCAGCATACCAGGAGAAGCTTATTGCCAGATATGTTCCTCCACCAACAGCCACAGCAGGACAACCCATCATCGAACCTCTCAATGGCAAAGGTGTGACTGGGAAGTATGAGATTGAGAGCTACAGCATCTCTGACGGCGTTTCTCAGGCACGAGGCAAGGTGACAAACCCCCAGAAGCCCACGGAGGTGGAGCAGGATGCTTTGAACTTAGCGGCCAACGCCTCATCATTGCAGCAGGCTCCAGAGAAAAGGGTAGTTCGCTCGGTGAAGGTGATTGGTGACACCGACCATACTGTCTCTCTGAACTGGCGAGCCCCCACAGCCACAAACACCACAGAATTCAGTGTCCTGTATGCAGTATTTGGTGAGAGAGACATGCGTCGCATCAATGTGAGTGCTGGAAAGAACCGGATAACCATTGACGGCCTTGTGCCAAAGACGAAGTACATTGCTTGTGTTTGCGTCAAAGGCCTGATCCCGAAAAAGGAGCAGTGTGTAATCTTCTCAACAGACGAGGCGGCCAGTGCCAGTGGCACTCAGAAGCTTATTAATGTAGTGGTGATAACAGTGGCGTGCGTTATTGCTGTCCCCCTGACACTGATTGTGTGCTGTGGGGCGCTAAAGAAGCGCTGCCAAAAGCTGCTGGGGCGGCAGTCCAAGGAGATGCAGGACTCATATGTCACGTTTGAGACCCTCGGCCCCGGGGCCAAAGCTAAAGGGATGGAGGGCGAGTATCTGACCAGGCTAAACCCTGATGAATCCAACAGGCTGCTTTCAGCGAGGTCCAGTGTTGACTCAGAGGCCACAGCTAGGACTGAGGGGCCACCTAATGAGTACTTCTGCTAAAACCAAATGTATGCCTCAAACTCCAGAGGATGCACTTTGTTTTCTAACGGCCTGTGATGTGAATAGATAAACTGCAGTGCTGAGAGACTCAAAAGACTTCAATGATCCTCTTTTAAGGGTCTTCAGAGGACACTGATAGCTCTTTCAGCATTGGATGTATGAAACTGTTTTACAGCCTTGTGGGAATGAAAACTACCATTCATTTGGTAGACAACAAAAAAGGGAAAATACACAAAGTGACGGTTTCAGTATTTACATGTGGTGTTTTTTTTTATTCATCATGCACTTTTAAAGGTGATGTTTGGCAGAGGACATTGTCTTGAAATTTTGCCCTAAACTGTCTAAAACCCATCATTTCTTTTCCAAGATGTAACCTCTGCATTGTGTTAAATTCCTTATTTAAAACATAAAGTATTTAGAGAAGCGATGGACCAGCAGTTATTAGTCTGTTTTGTATGTCAGTATGATGTTAACGTGCCAGGTTTACCATTGGGGCAAAAACCTAAAATACAGTACATTTTATAATGTGTAAATATTTGTGACTTGAAATATATGTGTATGAATGAATGTACTGTATAAAAATAAATATTTTTATATTGATAAATGTGTACAAGCTTTTTTCTTGCACATTAAAATATTGTTTTTATTCTATTTTTTTTCTTAAAGAAATCAATATCAATCTTGACTGAAGCAGAAATTAGCCTATTACATGTAGCCTATTAAAAGAATAAATACGTCCATTCAAAAAAAAATTGAATGGACATTTATCACACAAATTGCTAATTCACTGAAACATTATAATGCTGTAGCAAAACATACACTAATTTTTCACTCAGTGTCAGTGAAGATCTTCTGACTATAACACTGTCAATTTTTATTAGCAGCCTAGCTATCTGGGGAATGTTTCTCTATTCAGCACTCTATTAGATGGATTTGGAGATATTTGTTATCCACAGCTGAGGAATCCTGTTGACTTTGATGGTCCCCTGCCTTTTCTTCTAGCATGCCTTCTATTACGTTTTTTATTCCTTAGTATAGTATGACCTTTTTATGATATTTTTATTTCTTATAAGTTGTAAAAAAACATCATAAAAATATCATAGTATAGTAAGGCATAAAAATATTATAATATGGTAAGGCATAAAATACATCATAATACGTCACAGTACACAGTCACAGTACATATTCACACATATTTTATAATGTTTTTATGCCTTACAATACTATGATGATTTTATGAAATTTCTATGCCATACTATACTATGACGTTTTTTATGCCATACTATAGCATTACATTTTTTTGATGTTTTTTTACGCATTATTATACTATGACATTTTCATTACTTTTTTAAGCCTTAATATACTATGACGTTTCTATGCCTTACTATCCCTTATAGTGAGGGAAAGAGAATGTCATAGTATTGTAATTCATAAAAACATCATAAAAACGTCATATAGTAAGGCATACAAAAGTCATTGTATAGTAACTTTGTAATTTACATGTCTCTCTATACTATGAAGTTTTTATGCCTTAATATACTATGACGTTTTTATGCCTTAGTATAGAATGACCTTTTTATGATGTTTTTATGCCTTATCATACTATGTTTTTATGCCTTAATATACTATGTTTTTATGCCTTATCATACTATGTTTTTATGCCCTACTATACTACCATGTTTTAATGACTTTTTTTTATGCCTTACTTCAATACGTCATGAAAACATCATAGTATAATAAGGCATAAAAATGTAAGGTATAAAAAGTGTAGTATAGAATGTGCCACAGTTCTGCATCTCATGTCATCTGCCTCACTTCGGCATTCCCTGTCATCCAGCTCCCAGTTAGTAATTTTCCTTTCACCCTGTTCACCTGCACCACCCTGCATTAGCCACTGCCACCTCATCAAGCCAACTCCATTCACCTGGTCACACAGCTGCTCCTGATTACACTCACCCAGTATACAAACCCCAGCCTTCCAGTCATTCTTTGCCAGATTGTTGTTCGCTTTTCTCCATGCAAGACTCCCCAGCATTTCTTGGACTGATTCCCGTTGCTGAACCTGTTTGTCCCTGACTTGCCTTTTTCATCTGAACCCTGGTAAACACTTCAACCTTCTGTCTCTAACCTTGAGAACTGCTTTTGTAACTTTGGACTTCATCTGCATGTTCCTGTGCTGGCTCATTCAGCCAGAGCTCAAGGTCTACCAGGAAGATTTCTAACAGTTTTTTTTAATTAACCTGCCAGCTCCAGTTTCTGTCATGGTCTAATCTCTACAAACTGTTTTTGTTGTACTGTGTGCTGCATTTGGGTCCTACACATGCCTTTTACAGTAAGGCATAAAAAGTGATATTTTAGTGATGCATAAAAAGGTCACAGTATAGTAAGGTGTAAAGTAGGGCATACAAAAGTCATTGTATAGTAACTTTGCATTTTACATGCTTCACTATACGAGAAGTTTTTATGCCCAACTATGCTATGACACTTTTTATGCTTTACTATAATAAGGCATAAAAACGTCATAGTTCAATACATCATGAAAACGTCATAGTATAGTAAGGCCTTGCCCTTTTTGTCTGAACCCTGGTAAACACTTCAACCTTTGATCTCCAACCTCAAGAACTGCTTTTGTAACTTTGTACTTCATCTGCATGTTCCTGTACTGGCTCATTCAGCAAGTGCCTCCAGGTCTACCAGGAAGATTTCTAACTTTTTTGATTAACTTGCCATCTCCAGTTTCTGCCATGGTAGAAATAAGTCTCTACAAACTGTTTTTGTTGTACTGTGTGCTGCATTTGGGTCCTACACATGCCTATTACAGTAAGGCATATTATAGTAACACATAAAAAGGTCATTCTGTAGTAAGGCATGAAAAACATCAAAGCTAGTCAGAAAAAAGGTAATTCTATAATAAAGCATTAAAAGGCATAATATAATACATCATAAAAACATCAGCATAATATCTTGTTTTAAAAAAAAAAAAAAAAAAAATCATAGTAGTGGGGCGTCGTGTGGCGTAGTGGTCTAAGCCGGCGCCCCATGTGTAGAGGCTACAGTCCTCGCTGCAGTTGGCCCCGGTTCGAATCGCGCATCGGACGTCCTTTCGCTGCATGTCATTCCCCCTCTCTCTCTGCCTCCCCATTTCCTGTCTCTCTCCACTATACTGTCAAATAAAGGCATAAAAAGCCCAAAAAGTATACTTAAAAAAAAAAAAAAATCATAGTAATGCATAAAAACATAACTATACTAATGCAAAAAAAAGCATAGTGTAGTATGGTATTAAAAGGTCATACTATAATAATGCATAAAAATGTCATAGTATAATAAGGCATAAAATGTCATAGTATATTATGGCGTAACAATGTCATAAAAAGGTCATAAAAAAAAACGTCATAGTATAATACATCATAAAATCTTCATAGTAGGTATAAAAACATCGTAGTATAATAAGACAGAAAAACGTCATAGTATAGTAAGGCAAAAAAGTGCCTGTCACAGTATAACAAGACAAAAAGGTCATACTATAACAAGGCATAAAAACGTCAGAAAAATGTCATAGTAGTATGACATGAAAATGTCATAAGAATGTCACAGTATAGTATGGCATATAAATGTCACAGTATAACAAGATAAAAATGTCATAAAAAGGTCATACTACGATAAAGCATAAAAACGTCATAGTATAATACATCATAAAAACGTCATACTACAATAAGGCATAAAAACGTCATAGTATAGTAAGGCATAAAAAGCGTCATCGTATAGTAAGGCATTAAAAGGTCAAGAAAATGTCATAGTATAATATGGTGTAACAATGTCATAAAAAGGTCATACTACAATAAGGCATAAAAACGTCATAGTATAATGCACCATAAAATCTTCATAGTAGGTATAAAGGTATAAAAACGTCATACTATAATAAGACAGAAAAACGTCATAGTATAGTGAGGCATTAAAAACGTCAAAGTATAGTAAGGCATAAAAACGTCAAAAAAATGTCATAGTATAGTATGACATGAAAACGTCATAAGAACGTCACAGTATAGTATGGCATAAAAATGTCACAATATAAAAAGAAAAAAAGGTCATACTATAATAAGGCATAAAAATGTCATAGTATAGTAAGGCATAAAAAGGTCAGAAAAATGTCATAGTATAGTATGACATGAAAACGTCATAAGAACGTCACAGTATAGTATGGCATAAAAATGTCACAGTATAACAAGATAAAAAGGTCATACTACGATAAAGCATAAAAACGTCATAGTATAATACATCACAAAATCTTCGTAGTAAGTATAAAGGTATAAAAATGTCATCGTATAATAAGACAGAAAAACGTCATAGTATAGTAAGGCATGAAAAGTGCCTGTCATAGTATAACAAGACAAAAATGTCATAAAAAGCTCATACTACAATAAGGCATAAAAACTTCATAGTCGGTATAAAAGTATAAAAACGTCTGACTATAATAAGGCATAAAAACGTCATAGTATAGTAAGGCATAAAAAGGTCAGAAAAATGTCATAGTATAGTATGACATGAAAACGTCATAAGAACGTCACAGTATAGTATGGCATAAAAATGTCACAGTATAACAAGATAAAAAGGTCATACTACGATAAAGTATAAAAACGTCATAGTATAATACATCACAAAATCTTCATAGTAAGTATAAAGGTATAAAAATGTCATAGTATAGTATGGCATAAAAAGGTCATATTACAATAAGGCATAAAAACATCATAGTATAATACATCATAAAAACGTCATACTATAATAAGGCATAAAAACGTCATGGTATAATACATCGTAAAATCTTCATAGTAGGTATAAAGGTATAAAAACGTCTTACTATAATAAGGCATAAAAATGTCATAGTATAATACATCATAAAAACGTCATACTATAATAAGGCATAAAAACGTCATAGTATAGTAAGCCATAAAAAGCGTCATCGTATAGTAAGGCATTAAAAGGTCAGGAAAATGTCATAGTATAATATGGCGTAACAATGTCATAAAAAGGTCATACTACAATAAGGCATAAAAACGTCATAGTATAATACATCATAAAATCTTCATAGTAGGTATAAAGGTATAAAAACGTTATACTATAGTAAGACAGAAAAATGTCATAGTATAGTGAGGCATAAAAACGTCAAAAAAATGTCATAGTATAGTAGGGCATAAAAATGTCACAATATAAAAAGACAAAAAGGTCATACTATAATAAGGCATAAAAATGTCATAGTATTGTATGACATGAAAACGTCATAAGAACGTCACAGTATAGTATGGCATAAAAATGTCACAGTATAACAAGATAAAAAGGTCATACTACGATAAAGCATAAAAACGTCATAGTATAATACATCACAAAATCTTCATAGTAAGTATAAAGGTATAAAAATGTCATAGTATAACGAGACAAAAATATCATAAAAAGCTCATACTACAATAAGGCATAAAAACTTCATAGTCGGTATAAAAGTATCAAAACGTTGCAATATAGTAAGACAGAAAAACGGCATAGTATAGTAAGGCATGAAAAGTGCCTGTCATAGTATAACAAGACAAAAATGTTATAAAAAGGTCATACTATAATAATGCATAAAAAGGTCATAGTATAATGCATCATAAAAATGTCAAAATATAGTAAGGCATAAAAAGGTCAGAAAAATGTCAGTTTAGTAAGACAGAAAAACGTCATAGTATAGTAAGGCATAATGTCATAAAAAGCTCATACTACAATAAGGCATAAAAACTTCATAGTCTGTATAAAAGTATCAAAATGTTACAATATAGTAAGACAGAAAAACGGCATAGTATAGTAAGGCATAAAAAGTGTCATAGTATAGTAAGGCATAAAAGGTCATAGTGTAGTATGGCATTAAAAGGTCATAAAAACATCATACTATAATAAGGCATATAAATGTCCTTGTATAATACAACATAAAAACATCATACTATAGTGAGGTATAAAAATTTCATAGTATAGCATAAAAAGGTCATACTACAATAAGGTATAAAAACGTCATAGTTTAATACATCTTAAAAAGTCATACTACAATAAGGCATAAAAACGTCATAGTATAATACATCACAAAAACTTCATAGTAGGTGTAAAGGTATAAAAACGTCATAGTATAGTATGGCATAAAAAGGTCATATTACAATAAGGCATTAAAAACATCATAGTATAATACATCATAAAAACGTCATACTATGATAAGGCATAAAAACGTCATACTATAATACATCGTAAAATCTTCATAGTAGGTATAAAGGTATAAAAACATCTTACTATAATAAGGCATAAAAACGTCATAGTATAGTAAGGCATTAAAAGGTCAGGAAAATGTCATAGTATAATATGGCGTAACAATATCATAAAAAGGTCATACTACAATAAGGCATAAAAACGTCATAGTATAATACATCATAAAATCTTCATAGTAGGTATAAAGGTATAAAAACATCATACTATAATAAGACAGAAAAACGTCATAGTATAGTAAGGCATAAAAACGTCAAAAAAATGTCATAGTATAGTAGGGCATAAAAATGTCACAATATAAAAAGACAAAAAGGTCATACTATAATAAGGCATAAAAATGTCATAGTGTAGTAAGGCATAAAAAGGTCAGAAAAATGTCATAGTGTAGTATGACATGAAAATGTCATAAGAACGTCACAGTATAGTATGGCATAAAAATGTCACAGTATAACAAGATAAAAAGGTCATACTACGATAAAGCATAAAAACGTCATAGTATAAAACATCACAAAATCTTCATAGTAAGTATAAAGGTATAAAAATGTCAAAGTATAACAAGACAAAAATATCATAAAAAGCTCATACTACAATAAGGCATAAAAACTTCATAGTCGGTATAAAAGTGTCAAAACGTTTCAGTTTAGTAAGACAGAAAAACGGCATAGTATAGTAAGGCATAAAAAGTGTCATAGAAGGCATTAAAGGTCATAAAAAGGTCATAGTGTAGTATGGCATTAAAAGGTCATAAAGACATCATCCTATAATAAGGCATATAAATGTCCTTGTATAATACATCATAAAAACATCATACTATAGTGAGGTATAAAAATGTCATAGTATAGCATAAAAAGGTCATACTACAATGAGGTATAAAAACGTCATAGTTTAATACATCATAAAAACGTCATACTACAATAAAGCATAAAAATGTCATAGTATAATACATCATAAAAACTTCATAGTAGGTATAAAGGTATAAAAACGTCATAGTATAGTATGGCATAAAAAGGTCATATTACAATAAGGCATAAAAACATCATAGTATAATACATCATAAAAACGTCATACTATAATAAGGCATAAAAACGTCATGGTATAATACATCGTAAAATCTTCATAGTAGGTATAAAGGTATAAAAACGTCTTACTATAATAAGGCATATAAATGTCCTTGTATAATACATCATAAAAACATCATACTATAGTAAGGCATATAAATGTCCTTGTATAATACATCATAAAAACATCATACTATAGTGAGGTATAAAAATGTCATAGTATAGCATAAAAAGGTCATACTACAATCAGGTATAGTATGGCATAAAAAGGTCATATTACAATAAGACATAAAAACATCATAGTATAATACATCATCAAAACGTCATACTATAATAAGGCATAAAAACTTTATAGTCGGTATAAAAGTATCAAAACGTTGTAATATAGTAAGACAGAAAAACGGCATAGTATAGTAAGGCATAAAAAGTGTCATAGTATAGTAAGGCATTAAAGGTCATAAAAAGGTCACAGTATAGTATGGCATAAAAATGTCACAGTATAACAAGATAAAAAGGTCATACTACGATAAAGCATAAAAACGTCATAGTATAATACATCACAAAATCTTCGTAGTAAGTATAAAGTTATAAAAATGTCATCGTATAATAAGACAGAAAAACGTCATAGTATAGTAAGGCATGAAAAGTGCCTGTCATAGTATAACAAGACAAAAATGTCATAAAAAGCTCATACTACAATAAGGCATAAAAACTTCATAGTCGGTATAAAAGTATAAAAACGTCTGACTATAATAAGGCATAAAAACGTCATAGTATAATACATCATAAAAACGTCATACTATAATAAGGCATAAAAACGTCATGGTATAATACATCGTAAAATCTTCATAGTAGGTATAAAGGTATAAAAACGTCTTACTATAATAAGGCATAAAAATGTCATAGTATAATACATCATAAAAACGTCATACTATAATAAGGCATAAAAAACGTCATAGTATAGTAAGCCATAAAAAGCGTCATCGTATAGTAAGGCATTAAAAGGTCATAAAGACATCATACTATAATAAGGCATATAAATGTCCTTGTATAATACAACATAAAAACATCATACTATAGTGAGGTATAAAAATGTCATGCTACAATAAGGCATAAAAACATCATAGTATAATACATCATAAAAATTTCACAGTATAGTAAGGCATGAAAACGTGATAGTATAGTAAGACATAAAAGAGTTATTGTGTAATGGATAAAAACGCCATAGTATGACAAGGCATAAAAAATGTCATAGTATAGTAAGAAATGAAAGAAGGAAAAAAAAAAAAAATCATGGTATAGTATATTATAGTACGGCATAAAAATGTCACAGTATAACAAGACAAATTTGATAAAAATGCAAGTCATAAAAAGGTCATACTAAAATAAGGCATAAAAATGTCCTAGTATAATACATCTTAAAAACGTCATACTATAGTAAAGCATAAAAATGTCATAGTATAGTAAGACATAAAAAAGTCATAGTATAGTAATACAAAAAAACATCTTAGTAGGCATAAAAACGTATAGTAAGACATAAAATACGTCATAGTTTTCTAAGGCATAGAAGGTCATAGTATAGTAAGGCATTCAAACGTCAAAAAAACGTCAAAGTATAGTAAGGCATAAAAACATCATATGTATATATAATTATCTCGTGGGATATTTTGACACAGTTGCTCTAAGGAGCCACTTTTCTTATGTCTTGTACTGGCCTTGATAATGTGTTTATATAGTTCGACAGGGGTGTCGTTGGTGCCACACAACAACGCAACAAAGGAAGTATCAATAACACTAGTGTTCTCTTGTAAAGGTTTACAATTTAATGAAATTCTTAAGAACCTAGTATACAAATGTGTTGATAGATTCATATCCATGTATATCTCTGAATGAGAAACCTAAATCAACTTCAGGGCATAGATTGATTTGTCCTTTGAGATAGAACAGGCATCTGATATTGAAATAGACCAGAAAAATACCCTTTTAAGAAAACTTTGTAAAGGCTTTTTGGCAAATGTCCTAATTTGATATATAATGCAAGCACATAAACAATAAGCAATCACCAAATATTTATATAATGTATATCATAATTGGGAGGTTGCCTATATTGCAGAATATCTGATTAATCTTTTTACCTGTTAAATTAGTACATATGCTCATAAAAAGCTTGGGCAATGAAGGAAAATTTCAGCCTTTAACAACCTGAGAGACAAAGGGTGTACAGATTATTGAGGTCAGGTTATAGTCCTCCAGACATCTGTCTCTCTGTCTCTCTTCAGCCCTCCCTCTCTTTGCTGCTAAGCCTGACGGGCTCCGGCCCACTTAATATCTGTGCGTGTTCTTTGGTGGGGGACAAATAAATTAAATTAGACTGATGCAAAGCATTTTGGGGTCATACCTGAAAGTAGAGCAGCACAATCAACAATCACTCACATGAACTGGATTGCACAAAATTCGTGCTTCTGAGCAGATCAGACAATATTTTCTATAGACAAAGTGGACCATCGCTATAAATACAACTCTTCTGTGTGTCTCAAATGTTATTTGGTGTCTTAACTGTTACGTCAAGGAAGATTAAGGTAATAGGCTTTCTTCCACGCAACCCATGGGCATGTCCTGCACTCACAGGCCTATTTCATATGCTCCTTCAGGAATATGGACACCTTTTATGTCGCATTATATATCGCTTTGGTATCTTATCTCTTCTCCCCTGGATCGTCAACTTGTGTGATTGGCTGCTCCTGCACAGATGATAATTTGGGAAGGTAAGTTACCACTGAAGCTATACAAACCTTTAAAAACAGGTTATGTTTTAGCCATAAACCCTTTTTAGACATGAGTGTTGTCTTAAATGTAACCTGCTAAGCAATGAGAACAGTATCCATAAATTTGTGTAATTGCTGTGTGAAAATTAGCAGTGAAGATAAAATATACACTTGCCATAAGGTTTTCTTGTCTAAACATATCCTGTCTTACCATTCTAGGTCTTTACTATGTATGGAAACCTCCATGGGACAAGTCCCAGAGGATATTCCACATGATTTCACTAAAATCCGAATTGAAAACTGCCACCTGACTGAGTTACCACAAGGATCTTTCTCCAAAGTTAGTCCCTTGGAGTTCCTTTGGCTGAATTTCAATGAGATCACCCTGATGAACATTAAAAGCCTGGAGGGGCTCTCCAGACTGACTGAGCTCAGGCTACAAGGGAACAAGTTGACTTCAATTCCATGGACAGCCTTTCAGGACACACCGAAACTCAAGATTTTAGACCTGAAGCACAATCAACTGGATGTCCTACCTGAACAGGCCCTGAGACACTTACCCGCCCTAACCTACTTAGATTTATCCTTCAATCATCTTAGTGTCATATCCAAAGATGTCTTCATGAATTGGCCTCTTTACCAAACTGCAGAGAAAGCATGGGGGAAAGAAGGGCTGGTTTCCAATGTGGTTTTGGCGCTACATGACAACCCCTGGTTGTGCGATTGTCGCCTCAAAGGCTTTGTTGAATTCATCAGGACAGTCGGCCCTCCCATCATTCTGATGAACTCTTATTTGATGTGCTCGGGGCCCGTCTCCAAAGCAGACAAGTTTTTCCATGAGATCCAGTTGAAAACATGTATGAAGCCAGTGGCTTCTGCCCCAGAGACTAACATCACTTTACCTCTCGGCGCAAATGCAACTCTCACATGCTTAGTCAAGGCTAGGCCGGGCCCGACCATTCAGTGGATATACAGTCTGAAGATTATAAGAGGATTTGCTGGTAAGATTTTTATTTTTATTTTATTACAGCCATCCATTAAACTGTTGTGAACCTGCTGTGGGAGCACTTATATCTTGAACCTTTCGGCTACATCTGCTTTATGAGAACATGTGGCAACAATACCTTCTTGAAGGTTACCTTACCATGTCTTTTACCAGACCTAAACAAGCCTCTGATTTAAAAGCAGTCCACTCTGATGCTCTGTTTTCTCCTTTCAGTTTCAGAGACTCACATAGACTCAGAGACTGTCAACTCCCAGCTGGTGATTCCCTCTCTTCACCTGGCAGACCGAGGACTCTACACCTGCATGGCCAACAACTTCATTGGCAACTCCTCTGTCGGCATTATGGTTGACATCAGCTCTTCCAACACCTCTGCTCCTCTCCCTCCACCTGTCCCCATGTTGTCGTCTGATGAGAATGCCCACATTGACATCCGCATCGCCAAGCAGACAGTTTATGGTATCACCCTTGAGTGGTATGCAGTGACAGACAACCCTGCAGAGACATGGTTCACCATCCACTTTGGCAAATATGATTCATCTAAAAAGGACACAATCTACATTGGCCCCGGCATTCACAGCTACTCAGTGAGTGACCTGCTTCCTGTCACCAAATACGAGGTGTGTGTGACCCTGAAGAACCATCCGCCGAAGGAAGGCCAGTGCATCGTGTTTGTGACAGGAAGTGACATCAGTGAGCTGGAGCAAAGAGAGAGGCTCATCCACATTATAGTCATTGTGTGCGCCATGGTGCTGGCAGTGCCGGCCGGCATGTTTGCCTGCACCACAGAGGCCAGGTTCAGCTGTGTGGAGCGCTGCGTGGATCTGTGGAAGAAGCACAGGCTGCACAGAGAGAACCTGCAGGGGACGGAGAGGCAGGGCACCTTTGACAGCCTGCAGGCAACCAGTGACGAAGGCCTGTGCAAGGACTCGGAGGAAAAGCCAAAAAAGAGGGGGAAATCTGAGGACAGGCCCAAAGGAGGGAGTGCAGCTCATATGTACTAGAATCAAAGTCAAGAACTGTACATATAGTATATATACCTCTGAGTGTATCCTCAATTTGTGCCTCTCATGTCTTAGTATTACATTTTTAATCGCAGTGCTACACATCAGATTTTCTGAAAAAGAAACACGTAGCGATTTTTAAAAAAACTCAAAAGGCAGTTTGACAAAATTTGGTGCTATTTCCTTGAACCCTCAAAGACTTTTCTCCCCATCTGAATTAATATTAGTATTTTATTTTGTTTGGGGGAAAAAATAGAAAGAAACATCAATAAGGAAAAATATAGTTGATAGTGAATTCTTCAAATTTGGGTCAAGTTGTACAAATTGAGCAAGAACATGTCATTTCCAGCTATCATCACATTGGGAAACAGATTAAGAATCTTCTTTTTTCTTTCAGTGAAGCAAACAGAGTATTGTTGCATCCAGATGGTGATAAGAACCTCTGATACTGGAAATAGCTTGAGAATGGCAGTAAGTTTTATTAAATGATCTACTAGGTTTTGTCAAAGACAGTCAGGTATTTATCTTTCAGAAAACTGAATGCTTACTGTAGCTCTGTGACTTGAATGTAATGGTAATATGCGGGAGGCACAAACTGAGTATATATTCAGTATATAGTCACCCTGTAAATATAAATTTCAAGCTATCAGCTCTAAATGGAGATGCCTTTCTTCCGTATTATAGGGAGAGTTTGTACTTGTACAGGGGGGGTTTGTGCTAAAATGCATTTGATATTTCTTTGAGTCACTTTTTTTCTTAATGTTTGATACTGAATACAAAGACATGTACTCATAAATTTAAAAAATGTAAATAATCAACACTGTATGTATTTCTTTGTTAGCTTCACCAAGCTAAATTGTAATGGAGTGGATTGTGTGTGGGTTTATGCTCAAGCACATTATATTTATTTATTTTTTTTAAAAAAAAAGCTCTTTTTTCTATTGTTTCTTTTTACAGACTCCAGATTTTCTGTCTTGTAATGGAATGAAATGATGGTTTATGTGGATTAAAGAGAATTCAAAGACGAATGCTGAGACATACTGTGATTCTTTTTTTTTTTTTTTTTTTACACAATCACTCAGAGGATTTGTTACATAAGCAGTGTTTTCCCGTGCATTTATACATACACTCGTAAGAAGATTAAAGTGATTTTCTATCTGAATCCTAGTCAGCAGGACATGATATTTCCATTTAATGACAGCTCTGAGCTCACAGCGTCTGTACATCAGCTGCACAGGCAAATAGAGAGTGTGTTGTGCTTTCTGTTAGTTTTGTTACGTATATGATGTTTAGTCAATTCATACCCACAATGGCATCACTGCATCGATTGTTTTATTTATATATACATATATATATATATAAGGATTAGGCCCCTATATATATATATATAAATAAACATTTTTTAACCGATAAATGAACAGACGTTCATTATTGCTATATATGATAGTGTAAAATATACGAATATAAAATGAAAGTATAAAGATCTTTTCTACACTATATAATATTTTGAGCAGTGTTGAAAGAAGTACTCTGATCCTTAGCTTAAGTACCAATACAACTAATAAAATACTCCATTGCAATTACAAGTCCTGCATTTACAATCACACTTAAGTGTCAAAAGTAAAAGAACAGGCCCCTGTGACTAAATAAAATTATACCCGACATGAGATTAATACTGATGCATCAATGTATAAGCAGCATTTTACTGCTGTTGCTGTTTGCATCGGATCCAGTTTTTACTACTTCATATGCAGTTATGCAGTTTTGTCCAGTGTTTCCAAACCTAAGGATTAGGCCCCTTCTAAGGTTCAAGAGATAGTTTTGTTGTGATAATTCTGCCCCTCTTTGAGGCTTTTCTCTTAAAAAGTCGCCAGCCAAAAATGCTGGGAACCACCGGTGTAATATTTAATAAAACACTGAATTTCATAAGATTGTTAAACATATGGATTTGTGTAAAATCTTAATTGGCATTTAAATGTACAATATTTTCTTCTCAAATGTAGTGGCGTATAAAGTAACCTTAACTAAAGTAAAAAATTGTACTTATGTACAGCACTTGAGTAAATCTACTTAGTTACTTTCCAGCACTGGTTTGCAGTTTAGAATATTGGCATTTCAAATTAATATAGAGTTTACATATATTATTATTTATTAATATTTGTTGCCTTTGATTTACCATGTTGTTTACACTGAAAACATTACATTCTTCTCCACAGAAAACTTTAGTTTATCAAACTAAAATAATATAAACTTAAAATTAAGTGTTCTAAACAAAACTATTATAACAAATCTAACCCGTGGACAAAAAGGAGCATGAGCATGACCAATTTATTTTCAAATATTTATTCAAAATCAAGACAGTACAAAGACGGTACAAATAAGTTATAGGACCAGGCAATTGTAATTTACAGTTAGGATATATAGTTTATCTCAACTTATTTAAGATAGTTATAAGTTAAGATATAGTCAGATACAAGATATTTATTACAGAGATTAAACTGTATGTGCCTACATTTGAAGGCATTGGAGCGTAACATGGAAAGTAACTGCATGTGGACCCTAAATGTTCGACACAGATTCTACATATAAACATGTATATCTATAAAGGAAATGTCCAAGCAAGTTATATACATGCAATCTGAGCTTGAAAATCTCAAGCAGACGACTCATTTTTACCAACAATATCCCATGAGTGGAGTTAGATGGTTTTGTTTGTATTTTCTGTTATTTACTGCTGCAAGATACAACTGGGAAATGTACATATCTTGTCATATACAGTATGTGTATTCAAAATAAAGAAAATAATACAGCGCTGTACATTTAAATTGGACCCATGTCAATTTATATAAAAGCATTTTTCTAGAATCACAGTCAAATAAATAAAAGCAACTCAGCTTGTGTTACTGTGAAAACCTACAGTGGCACATTGTAATCATACAAAAGAGCAACTTCTCAGCTTTCAAGCGGCTGAACACAGTAAAAATATTAACACACAGGTCCTTTAGCACTTTATAATAAGCAGTGGTGTTCTTCCTGACTGTGTCATTCAGCTGCACATGTTTGGGTTTTTTTTTTAGGATTTATTGAGTGAAATCCTAATTCAGTGTTGAAAACACCACAGAGTTTTGGAATATTATGTTTTTTAGGAAGTTATGCAACTTATGTATACACAGTAAATCTTTGTAATCCTCTCTCTCTCTCTCTCTCTCTCTCTCTCTCTCTCTCTCTCTCTCTCTCTCTCTCTCTCTCTCTCTCCCTTTCTATGGGCAATTTACAGTGGTTGCTTCTTAGTGTTCAGATGATGTAATCCTCAAGATGGCAGTGTGGTGAATTACCTGCTGCACCACCAACAGACTCCAGCTCTCGCCTCTCTTTCCCTAAACCAGGTCAGCAGTGAATCCCACTTAACATCTCACGTTAAGACATAAACACCTGTAAGCCTTCCTGTTGTACCCTTATACCGTTTACCCATTGTTATACCTAAAGATAGGCCCACCCTACCAGATCATCACGAGGTTCAGATGAGAACTCTGCGACAATAGATGAGCTAAGAGCAGTAGAGTCGTCGAAGAATGGACTGGACAACCTTAAACAAGACGTTTGTGTTAATAATAACCTTGGTTGCTCTCGATGATTTTCTGCTCCAGCTTCATCTTAAGCTCCGACACTAAAGCAGAGCTTATATTTCCCTCTTTGCGGCGACTAGATTTAGCTTTCTTTGAACCTTTGGAGGCCAGCGCGCCAGATATTGTTGGGACCGCCTGGGGCCTCTCTCTGGGCCGTGTGTTAGATGGAGGTGGAGGGGGAAGAGAAGGTGCACTGGGGGGTGGAGGCTTCGGCCGGGGGTTGCCGGTGTTCCGGTGGGGGCTTCTCTCTGGGTCACCGATGGCGAACTTGTCTGCAGGGTGGTTGAATGTGATACCGGGCATCTTGAAGGTCCAGGGCTGCTGGTCCCTGGGTCGCCTCCTGATGATGCGACGTGCCGGCATGATCCTGTTGGACTTTGAGTTGCGCATGTACATAGCCGTAGAGATCAAAACAGTCACCCCTACCAACATACTAATGATAACAGTGACCATGCCTAGAGCTTTCATTGGGTTGTCTCTACTTTTCATTAAAAAGGCCGCCATAGGCCCCTTGAGAGGAGTCTGTAAAAGAGCACAAATAAAATTGTTTAAATCAAGTCCAATGGACTGAATCAAAGCGTTAACGTAACATTTGCCTGAAGCATGCAAGCATGAGAGATGGATGAGCAAAGCACTGACAGAGGAGGCCCAAACAACATGTCTACCGACAATGTAACACTTCCGCACTCGCACTCAGTCACCCTCAGTCTTCCTCTGTCCCACAGTACAGGACTGCTGATGCGAAGCTAAGAACTAAGCACAACACTAGTTGTCGGGAATGCGTCTGGCAGTGCGGTGCATTAGGATTTGTCTTTGGCATGTGACTGATGAGGGCTGAAGAAGAATGATGACAGTTCATGAGACCAAAATGGACTGAAGTGCATGTTTGTGTGAGAAAAATAGAGATTAAGTGAGCAAATCCAGGTTTAAATCCCAAGTAAAAGGCTCCATCTTAGTCACAAATATTCCGAGTCATGCTCTTAAAAAAAAAAAGCAAGTATTTTAAATAGTGAAAGATAGGATGATGGTATCGTAAAAATCCATACTATATTATGAGAAATATATATCATTTATAACATTTTCCAATTTAAAAAAATAAAACGGATAAAAATATGGAAAATAGAAAATAAAATATCTTATTGTCATATTATGTGCTCCAGTACTCTTTTACAGACATAAGTAAAACCAGTAAAAAAACAGGTATCAGTTATTTCTCACTTGACTCTGCGGATCACTTTAATGTAGTTACTCTCAGGGTTGATTCGTGACTTTTTCACTGCATTACAGTACAGGATTGTGGATATGCAGATTGTTAGTAAAATGAGGGAAGTGACAAGGCTGAGACAAATTCCAAAAACAGTCAGCGGACGCTTGCTGAGGCCCATGAAGTATGAAACAATTCGACCTTTGATCTGAAAAGCACGATACACAACACAGAAACAAAACCAAAAACGCTGAGTCATGTCATGAAGAGTGAGAGGATGAATACATAGTGAAAACATGAAGTATTAGAAAAAATATGGGTTTATGTTAATGAGGACATGAGGTAAATGAAATGTGGCAGGCTGAAACAAGGAGGCTGAATTAGCAGCTGCATAGCATGACAACAATGTCATTTATCCTCTCTTAAACTGCTTGAATCTACAGCTCAGGCTTGGAATAGAAAGCGCTGCAAGCATGCTGCTAGTCAGAGCGGGTCTTACCGCCTCGGTGATGTCGATGTTGACCACTGCTGTCGTGCTGAAAGACGGAGAGCCCCTGTCCCTGGCCTGGACCACCAGAGACCACTTGCAGTCCTTCTGCTTGGTGATGTTCTGCACAATCTCCATGGACTTGATGTACGGCTTCAGCTTGATCTCACCGGTGTCAGCGTTGATATCAAATGCATTGTCAGGATCGGCTGTCATGATGGAGTACTGAATGACGTTGTTTGGAGACTCTGCGTCGTCATCTACTGCCTGTAGAAAGAAGCAGAATAACACAAAATTTCAAAAGCCTGCATACTGGATAATATTAAGTCAATTTATTAATCGAAAGTCTAATATTTATAATATATGACTTCATTCAGTTTCGAATGAAGCTCAGTTGCTAAGCGAGTTTTTACAACATCAGGATGGTGGATCAAATTAAACTACAGTAAAGAGAATTGCTTTTTAATATTGGCAGTCCTGGACTTCCATACTATGATCTCTAAATGTGTGATCACAAACAGAGAGTGTTTTTACCTTTCGATTTTGAAATGTATTTTCAGTACAATGCAAGAATGTTGCAGCATCATGTATGTACCTCTACTCTGACAGGTATGCCAATGATCATGGTCTTCTCCAGGAGTTTGTCATCAAATTCTGGAGAGTGGTCATTCATGTCGAGGACGGTGATGAAGACTTCGGCCAAGCTGTACTTCCCCTCCGAATCCTCAGCCTTGACGTAGAAGTTGTATTTAGACCTGACCTCTGCGTCCAGGCTGGTCCAGGGCTGCGTGGAGATGACGCCTGATGACGGGTGGATGGCAAACCTGCAGGTTCAGAACGGTTCAGACGGCGTATGAGTCACAGCCACAGCTGTCCATTCTGTGTTAAACACATCCCACTGAACCAAGTGTTTCTAAGATAGGCATCTTAATTCACAACGCAAGTGATATTTACACTATATCACGTACTGTGAATCTCTACATGACTCACTCCCTTAATAGTTCACTCTAAAAAGCAGATTTCTGTCCTTTATCACAGGGAGCATGTTGTAAAAATATATTGATGATGATGATGATGTATACAATTTATTAATTATTTGTTTTTAAATATGTTTCTTTTTCATATTTCCTATCCCTTTTTTTGCCACTGTAACATGTGACTTTCCTCCCTGAGGATCAGTAAAGCCAATGATGTTATTTATCTGTTGATTCATATTAACCTCTAGTTTTATTACTTTTTCCAGGTAACTACAGTTTTGTCTTATCAGGTTTGTACATTTATAATTTCAGGTAGATTTCTGTTTTTGTATTTTTTTTTGCTGTATTTGTCAGATAACTCAGTAACTACTGAACAGAGTTCAGTAACATTTTACAAAATGTTATAATAGGCCAGCAAAGTAAATGTTAATAATGTTTGGTTGCATCTGAACTTTTTGTTTCATTCACATTAAATGAGATACAAAGGCAAAAACCTTTTGACATTCTTTCTGGATCCCTTTCTTAAAGACATTTTTTTGTTTTTATCCAATTCTCACCAGATTCAGTAAAGAAAATATTCGGATCAATTTGGATTTGAAGGATTTTTAATTTGTTTTTTCATACTGTACATTATTTTAATAACTTTTTGCCAGTTCTCATGGAAATTTTGACATTTCTATTTTTTTCTTTCAAAGAACTTATGCATAGAATTTGAGATTTTCTGACTTCCCAGTGGTTGAATTAAAAACAGACATTGTGGCAGGCGGCAATACACGCCCTGCCACGTGATAGACTGCACCGATGTTCACCAAGATTGTTCAACATTTTTTATCAAACAAAATGTTCTGCCTTCATAACAACTTCAAACGTATTATAATAATGTAAGTATTTCACACGAAGGGCTGCAAAAATAACAAATTTATACAGCCTTTGGTGTAGGTTTGTGCTTGCTTGTTCATCATTGGGCTTACTGCCATTTTATTCAGCCGTCTTCTCCATCTTGTTTTTCACTGTGAAAATTCACAAGTTGCCTTGAGACTGATAACTTTCGCACAATTAACTCAGGTCGCTGCCTGCAGACTAGCATAAATTCTCACTTTTCCTTCACTGCACGCTGCCTTGCTTTTCAAAGCTGCCGTTTCTGTGGCTCCAGCTGTCACATTGCATGTTAATTGGCTCTCCCTATGTGAGACGGGCCAGGCTGTCTATTTTTAACTCTCCAATCCAATTAGGAGATTAGCCAGCATCTTGCAGCCATTTTAGAGCGGGCTGTTTGTGCAGCAGAGGGGCCAATCAAACTGGTTTCCTGCTAACCTCTTCGATCAAAGAGAATCAAGACTAGTGGCCTGTTGACTGAGTTTACCAAACACCCCGAAACCTCTGAGCAGCCTTGAGTTGTACCATAAAAATAACTTGTCACTCTATGAAATATGTTGGAAATGCAAGAGTTAAGTATCTGATCAGAGCAAACCTAAACTGGCAGGAGTGAAAGGTTTGTACTTACAAATCTGATCCTGATCCATAAATCGTGTATTTGACTTCACCCCAAGGCCCCGAATCTGGATCATTTGCCTGGAAGGACAGAGATTAGAAGATGAATACTTATAGCTCTTACAATAAAGTATGAAAAAGGTACACTCTGTAAACAAGAATATCTACCAATCTGATCAATTTAATTAAGTATAGTTACACACACAAGCTAAGTGAAGGTGTTTAGATGTTTTTTTTACTGGAGCTGATTGAGGACGACCAGCTAGGGTCTTAAGCTCATGTAGAGTGGGTGGGGCAGGCTATAAGTCTCTTCCTGTTGTGAGTGGGGATGGACTCGTAGGTCAGCATGATTAACCTTGGGGCAAAATTAAGCTTTTTATTCCACGTTGCATAGCTTGGACATATTGCCTGGCTGCAGGATACACAGCTACAGTGGAATAGAAACGATGAGACAAATGTGCCAATATTTCTATTAATAATACTCCCCACCTGAGGTATAACAGAAAGCACATGCCAGGATGTCACATGCAGACATGGATTTCATAATGAGGAACAACAAAAACAAAGCCAGGGACCGCTGACTGTTTTTTTGCCCCCCCTGGTGAGAACCTTGCTTTCCCCTAAAGAACTGCATCGAGTAATATGCATTCATTGGAGGATTGATGGATTATATAATCACTTTGGTTAGGTCAGAGCAGAGTTTAATCGTGATTGACTTACCGTTACAGTCGCAACGCTGGAGCCTCCAGGAGAGTTCTCAGGGACCCTGGCGATGTAATACTCGGATGTGAATTTGGGGATGTTGTCGTTTGTGTCCAGCAGGTTGATGACTATGTCAGCTGTCGCACTGAAGCGCTCAGGAGTGTCGATCTCCACTGCCAGCAGCTGTAGACAGACACATGCAAAGTGTGGTTATAGGATATAGGAGACATTTTAGTCTGGACCAAAGTGACGGACGGAAAGACCTTCGCCATCTCTTGAGCATAGCCAAAATTTATCAACAACAATTTTTCTCAACAATAAATATCTCTGGATTTTGGGCTGCTGGTCAGAGAAAACGAGACATTTAATTCATCGTGAAATATTGCTGTCAGTTTTAGGTAAGTAAGGCTAACCTTAAAAGAAAGGGTTGGTCCCTTTTCATAGTCGATGCCAGATGTGTCTTCCACAATGATGGTCACCTGTGCTTCATTGAGGACCGTCTGGGGAACCACTCGCAGCACGCGGCTCGGCCCCACAAGCCTCAGTTTAAATTTAGCGTTTGCTCCCTGCACAGCAAAACAAACAGCGGAATGTAGGAAGGCTCGTCAGACTCAAGATGACTTCAGCAAACGTGGGGGGGGATTTTAAAAACATGTGGCAGATAATGTAACAGGAATCATTGAGGCAGGAGGGAGAGAATAAACATGAAGGCATCATGAGCAACATTTTCATCTTCAATTAATGAACAGATTTTATGAACATTTTTAAATGGTGTTGTATAAGTGCTCATACTTTAAGGCATTTGGGCAGATATTTATGCAACATTGTACCCAGAGGTATTAGTGCATCTGTCAGTAGAGGAGCAAACTCAACATGACAAGGCAGCATTCAGTAGAAAATTATTCGAAAACCAGCTCTTGTCCAGCACATCACTGTACATCTAAAGTGAGAATGTGGGAATAAAGCTACCTGATCGGAGTCATTGACGGTGATCTTAAAGCCCCGGAGGATCTCCCCTGCAGGTGGATGCTCGTACATGGTGACCTCGAACTTGCTCTGTTGTCCATTTTCTCCGTAAAAGGTCGGAGGGTGGTTGTTGAGATCCACCACCCGGACTGTTACCGTGGTGATGTCGTAGTCATCAGACGGCTGTTCGTTTGGTCCGACCTCAGATGCCTGGGGTTAAAAGTTACACCCATCAACAAATTCAGCGGTAAAAGCAAATCACCTTATATGAGATGATGAATTAAACATTACCTTGACTATAATTTCATATAATTCGTTTCTCAGCAGAGATGGATACGTTGTCAGGGTGATGCATCCACTGGTGCTATTTATATTAAAGACACCATCACTACCTGAAAGGTGAGGACAGAGGTGGTAAATGTGACAAACAACAAACACAGTACACAAGGCAGCTCACACTGGAATTCATCTCTTGATCTATGTTTCTTACCATTCATAATGGAATAATGTATGGGGTTAGGATTGCCTTGATCTCCGTCTTTAGCATAGACAGTGAATATTTCAGAACCCTGGGAAAAGAAGAAGAAAAAAAGAAACTCTTTGTAAACAAAATCAATGCCCTGATCGCCGTTATGTTGTGTAGAGAATCAGAGGAGGACTTACAGGAACTGAGACTTCGTAGACGTAGCCAAAGTAAGGGGTTCCCACGAAGCATGGAGGCATGTCTTGGGCATCGATTACATTCACTGTTATAGTGGCTGTGGAGGTCAACACCTGATGTTTCCCCTTGTACTTTCCTCCTCCATCCTGAGAAAACAAATGTACAATTAATCATTATCCACACATTTAGTTGATTCTTCTGTCCAAAGAAATGTATGATAAAATAACAAAGGTGTGGTTATGGACATTTTCATTTCACATTTGAAATGATGTGATCTTTGAGTGGGCAGGCCCATGATATGCATCTGCTACCACAAGTTCTTTTTAAAGAAAATATCTATTTTAACCAAAAGCTGTTTTTACTCTTTTAACAGAACTAAATGTTTGGAATAAAATTAAAATAGCTAAGATTAAAGGTTTCCACTGGCTTGGAGAAACCAAATGCCTTTGCTTGAAATTGAGAAGTTTGGTTTCTATAAACCAGTCAAATAAAATCACAAAATAAAATGAAATATTGGCAGTACATATGTTTATTTTCAAAATGGTTTGGTAAGATTTTATCAGGCACGTTGGTAGGATGCTTCACTGTCTTTAAAATTGGATGTAAATCTCCTCATCCTCAATTTCAATATAATTGGAAACACTGGAATCTGTAATTCCATTTGCATGGCTATGTTAATGATGCTTTCATGCTTCAGTAAGTGCGAAAGATGCAGAGACCGTTCTCTGTGTGGATATAACGCAGTAATGACTTCTCTCAGTTTAACCATTAGCGAGTTCAACTGACTGACTGAATTGATGGAAACGATTAAACCAAAAAATGTTATACTTGTATATTATCATGGTTTTAACGTCTGAGTATCTGATGCTATTTACCCAGTGTCATATATCAACAGAACATTAGTCTACAGACACACAGAGCTGAGGTACACTTCAGTTTAGTCCCACTGGGAGCAACACCGTCAGGACTCCAGGTTCCTGCGCTGCTTTGTTTTGCCTTGTTTCATGTGCAGAAGTAGATCGCACACCATTAAAAACCTTCCAGTTTCCGAGTAATTTTAATTTGAAGACCACCAGAATAAGAGAAAGGTTATTGGGGGTTATTCAAAAACTTTTTGTTTTAGCAAATATTTGATTAATGCCCCAGTTTAGGTCTCGGCATCAAGCTGTGTTAACTCCCAAAAAGTAATGTAATCAAATGCAACAAATGGCAAAAATATATGACTTGAATGTTGATAAGATGGATGAATCTGAAACCTGTTGCTCACAGGGTGAATGTGTGTTTAACAGCGACCTCTCACCTTTGCGACCACCGTCACAAAATGTGTCGGGGTGGTCTCGTAGTCCAGAGTCTCGCCTGGTTTGACTCTAAGGATCCCGCTGTGCCCATCGATGGTGAACTTGGCGAATGGGGAGGTCTGACAGGATAACAGCAGACACATGTTTCAGTCTCGCTTGAAGTCAGCCATCGAGTGCAATCAAGCCAATTTCTAATCACTTTTCGACACTCCTCCATCGAGATAGTTTTGTCACATAGTTAACACATGGACAGTTACAAGTACTGTGCTGTCAGCTGTTGGCCCGGACCGAACCTAAGCCCTTATTAAGCCTTCAATGCTTTGCTCAAATGTAATTGAAATTTAATCCACTAAAGTAACACCATTTTCAGACTGCTCTCTGGTATGAGATTAATCTTTCCCCTACAAACACTCTCCCATCACTCAAATGCCCTTTTCCTTCCTCCACATGGCGGCACAGCTCTCATGATGTCAGCTCGACCTCTGGTCTTACACCCTCCATGTTAGGGCCACACCAAGCCAGTTAACAGTATCACCATGAGGATAACAATTGTGCAGTCGCAATGATAAAAATAACACGCTTTTTTAAAGAATGGATTACAAAGTGGAAATTGAATCTAAAGATTAAAGAGCATCAATAAAAAGTAAATGCAAAAGAGTAAAAAGATGAAAATAGAAACTAAAAAAATAAATAAATAAAGAAATGCTCGCTCATGCTATTAAATAAGGTTTTGGGAATTGAGAGGATCAACTTGTTGGCAGACTTCAGGGTGAAGTCCAGGGTCCAGGAGTTAAGAGGTCCAGAGGTACAGGCTGAAGCCAAGCTATTAACAGCTCTATGTGTGCTTAGTAAAATCTTACAAATGAGCCTGAATTCAACTGGAAGTCACGTGCAAATACCAAAAATAGCTGTAACTGTTTTAGCCTAGGTTACTTTAGGTCACTTTTCCATGCACTTGTTGCTGTAAAAGGCTAGCTGCTGCATTTTGGAGAGAGCTTCTTTTTTTTTTTAGCTTAATGCCAGAGTAAAGATAGATGCAGTAGACTGAGTGAGACAAAATAAAAGTATGAATTACATTTTCTTTGTTACAAAGTTCAACCAGAAACATGTGGATAAATCTTTTCGTTTGAAAATCAAATTTTGAGTCAAAATAAGCACCAGGATTTAGTGCTTAAAAAAATCAACATGAATCATCCAATGTGCTCCTACAGTTTAGTGGTAACCTTGGAAAAACAGCCTTGGGGAACCTTGTTTTACTTTACTACAGCTGTGCATCATCTGCATAACAATGAAGCTGTAAAGTCACCTGTAGATAATATGAGACGCTGCCTCCTGAGCCCATATCCTTATCCACGGCTTGGACTCTGTAGATGCTACTTCCCGGAGTAGTGTCCTGATAAAGAGACAAAACATTTTATAACAATGAAACCCACTTTATTCACAATTATTATTATTATTTTTTGACTCAGCTGTAAGGTTTAGAGCAAGGGCTTCATTGAATCACTTATATTATATAAGGTGTATTTGCTTGATAAACTGCACCTCTGGGATATCAATGATGAAAGGCAGGTTTTGAAATTCCGGTGGTTCATCGTTGGCGTCCGTGACAAACACTCTCACTGTTTCAACAACCTGAAAGCAGGAACACAAACTCTCAACCACAAATAAAAATCACTACAACAAATAATTAACTGGAAGTGATCACAAATAGATCATTCTATATATTTAAATACATTCATTTCTCAAGTCCACATCGTAGTTATAGTAAGTTTCCTGCTGTTTGTTTCCATTCTGTCATAGCACATATTTTGCAGGAGCAGATATTGTATATGTATATGTTTATATCTATTTATTTTGTTTTAATTCACTATTATAATGTTATAGCCACAACTGTAAAAACATGATGGGCTGGAGGTTATGAAAGTAAAAATGGTGTTATTCATTCACAAGTCAGTATGAACAAAAATGTATCATATAAATACTAAGAACTTACTTTATTTCTTCCATCTGTGATGCTCACCAGAAGTGAGATTTCACCTTGTTTCTACAAAGAAAAAGGTAAATGTCACGCTGAGCCACAGTGGTGACAGACTTTCAAAACATGAGTCTCTTTAAAAGGCTCACCTCTCTGTCGAGCTCCTGAATTAGAGTCACGTTTCCAGATTTGGGTTCCACCCTAAAATATTCTTTGGAGCCCTTTTCAAAAGTCAGACCATATCGTACCGGGTCCCCTTCTGGATCTGTGCCATTCAGGATGTATATCTGTGTACCTATGTGGAAACAAATGACAGACCGAAACAGAGAATCAGTGCAGCCTAAACAGGACATTTCTACATCCACTAAAATCATGCAGTGAAGGTGCAAATGCCTTTGTTTAATTTAATTTTAGTTTCTATGTGTTTTCTTATTCAGTGTAAATGACACATTTGATAATCAGGTCATGATGAGCCACCGCCCATTTGTTTTCTTCCCGTAGGTCTTGACGTACGTCACAATCCAAAAGGTATTACAGTGATTAACTGGAGACTCATAGCTGTGACATAAACACCTTTAAATTACACTGAACATCATCTCAGAATGAAATTAAAAAGTGACTGTTAAAGTCCTCATCAGACTTGCATGTGAGACCTACCAACTGGTGTGTCCTCAGAGATGCTGAACAGGGCCATATTCCCATTTGTACTGCTTGGTCCATTATCATAAAAATATGGAGCATAGTCTGATTGCCCTTTAAGGAAAAACAAATAAACATGCCGCAAGTTATTCCAGTAAAATAGAAATTAGCAAGCCGATCCATATACTATACAAATGTCACACAAGTCACATAGATGTATCTACACTTTGTTCTAAGGGAAATGCTTATGTAGTTAAGTGATAACTGTTGCACTCACTTGCTAAAAAGGACAGGAACCGAAAGCAGGGAGGAGGAGGAAGGGCATGATTATGAACAGGTTTGTATTTAAGTTACTACTATCAAAATACAAACAAACACATAACCACACATTTAAATATGAAGTACAAGCAGCAAGAGCAGTCTACACTAAGATGTACAAGCCCCCAGTGTGTTAGGGGATTAACCAGATAAGAGCAAGGCAAGAAGTCTTTACCACAAACAAAGATGAAAAGAAAAAGGAAAAAAAAGCCTACCCAAGGTGAATTGAAGCAGGAGGAGAAACAGCAAAGCATGCGTTTTCTTTTCTTTCTTCATCCTGGAGGGGAGGTAAGGCTTGGCTGGCTCATGTGGAAGGCTTAGTGGAGGGAAAGCGAGCAGTGAGTGTCGTGCCCTTTCTGGAGGCGTCTCAGCAGCTCAGGAGGAAGAGGCTGGGACAAGATTCTCAGGCACTAATCCAGTGACGCATCCCTTCCCTCCGCAGACATCTCCTTCCACCAGGCTGCTCTCACTCCGATTCTCCTGGAAAAAGCTACACATCAAGGGAAGGGAGTTGAGGTTTCACACAATGCGGCGTGATCATCACACCTCTGCACGTGTGACAATGTACACATGGGGCACTTGCATCCATGATTACTGTGAAATCAGAGACTTTGTGACATACTATGCTTCTTTAGACTTACAATGAAGCGTTTGAAATCTATGATGCTGTCAGTATTATATCCAATGTACTCAAGTTTATCATCCTTTCTAGTTGTGTGCTGCACATTTGTTTCTTTGTTGATTTGCAGAGACACATGGCACATTTGGCTCCTTCCACTGCTGTTTTAAAGGGTTTCAGCAAACTCATTAGTCACATGTAGTAAGTCCCACTGGCCTAAGCTTCCTGCTCTCCTTGGCAGCTCACTGACCAACACAAGCCTGAGCTGTACTTGTGGATCTCTGATGCACTTACAGCCAAGAGGCTTTCTTTGGCCTTTGCAGTCCACTTTCCCCAGGAGACCCAGTGACCTGTCAATCACTGCGCCTTAAGACACACAACATGGCCCCATGAGGGTGTGTTGTTTGATTTTAAATCTTGAGCTGCAAGCCTTCTTCACATTTTCAGTTCAGTTTTAATGTGCGTATGTCATGTTGCACACAATGTTTGCCACTAAGCACAAGTCTAAAACTGTAAGACGTCCTTCTGGTGTGAATCATTTGCAGATTAAGCTGGTGAAAACCAAAAAGCTGAGCTCAATTCGGGGGTACAGCCCAAAAATAAACAGCTGATCTGATTATAAAAAAAAAAGGAAAGAAAAAGACGTGTGTGACGTTTGGATCTTGCAACCCTCCACGTATCTGATGACGATCAAAACCCTGAAACGTCATATTCTTTATTTTTGAACACAATTTCCACTTTGCCCTTGGGGGGGTTTTGCACCTTCTTGTTTTTCAGCAGTTGTCATGTGAGCGCACGTTCGCTGGCGAGGTTAGTTCACTTGATTGACTTACTCACTTCGAGGTGCAGACTTTTGCTCTCCTTGTATTCACAGGTATAAAAATAGTGTCTGATGTTCAGTGACACCCTCACATCTGACTGGTTGGCAGCCAATGATAAATCTGCTCTGTTCATGAAAATAAACGAAAGAAACCGTGGACTGCTCAGTGTTTATACTGGAGTTTGACAGTGAAGACACATGAATTAGATGTTACTCAAAATCAAAAATGTAAAGATGTTTAGTGATTGGATTACCTTTACTGATTTACTATCATATAATAATCATAACATTGTAATGCTACTACTTGTATATTATCGGAAGGTTTAATTAATGATTTTTCTGTATCTGTAAAGGAACTATTTACTATGGCTTCCAGATAAATGTAATGGAAATAGCTTATTTTTAAAGTAGAAGGCCTATATTTACTAAATATATATATATATATATTATATATATAAGTAGCATTAAACAGAAATACTCAAGTAAAGGAGCTAAATGCCAGCTTTAGCATGCTAACATACTGATATTTAATGTTTATCATGTTCGTTTAGTGTGTGTAACTGTGGGTGGTCGCGGTGGTTGGATCACTCACACTTAATGAGAAAAAAAACAGAGAGAGATAATAAACTTTCTGAAGCAGCTTCAGTTAATCATTAGTTGCTGATGTAAATATTTACACCAATAATCAACATAAGTATGAAAATAGTTAACTGTGTAAACAATGTAAATTTATTTTAAATAAATTAACTTAAATACGTGAAATACTTTTCTTCTAAATATTACAGTGTCTTTTCATGCTAATATTTGCTAGTTAGCACTAAACACAACATATGCTTGAGGCCTGGTGATGGTGCTAGAGTTTAGTTCAGGGGATTGAAGGCAATCCATCCTATAGTTGTGGAAACATTTCACTAAGAGCCATAAACCTCATGGTAGCACTAGAGGAGAAGTCAGGGGATCACCAAAGTTATGAGGATTCATCAACATGAATGTCTGTGCAAACTCTGAAGGCGATATCTCCAGTAGTGGTTAAGATATTTCAGGGTGGACCAAAGTGGTGGACTGACATTACCAAAATATAAAATTGAGCTGAAACACTGCACAGTGAAAGGTTTAGTCTGATATGAAAACAACCTACAGTGCATCTCTGTGCGATCATAAGACAAAGTGCTTTGAGTTCTTAAGGTATTGTGGGTAAAAATGGTCAAACTATAACACACACACTGACTCAAGCTTTCGTTAAGCAGTAAAATCCCTGGACCCTAACCAAATATTGGTCATCAATCTGAAAATGACTGACAGAGGGCAATATTTATCCCCAGTAATGGCAGCTCTCCGCATGCTGAGGCTTTCCCCCAATATCATCCATTATTGCCCTTTTTATCCCTCCCATCTGCAAGGTTTTTAAATTCACAGTTTATATGAATCATAACGATCCAAAACATGAGCATGATCTAAGAGATTTAAACACTGCCTGGCAGCTGTGTGCTCCACGTGTATGTGCTTTAATGAAGCACCTGCATAGTTACAGATGTTAGCATCTGTTGCAAGTGCCCTGGTTTGGAGGTTTAATTTTAGAGGAGCGGCCAGATGGTGGACAAGAGGATTACTACGCTAAGCCTTTGTCATCTGCTGCTACACACTGACTGTTTATAGGCAAATACAAGGTGGACCCCCGCTGGTCCCTCAGTCTGGTGTAGATGACAAATGATAAAATACACAAGGTTTTAATTATTTAGAAGCAGCGACAGGTTGTGGGCAAAACTGTACAACATTTTCTCACACTGATTATAGACTCCGCTCACTATTAATCTTAGCTGCTGTTCTAGTTGTTTGAGTGCTGGTGGTTAGTTTTACAGGTCACTGAACTTATTTCAAACATCAATCGGTGTCACCAATTTCTTATATTATGCACCTAAAATGTAATTATTGTTAGCATTAGAAGTTTTTCAACAAACAGAACAGATTATTCTATTGTTGTAATAGTATATTATATCATATCACCTCAAAATAAGTTTATAACTAAGTTATATTTGATGCTCAGACAGAATCAATGCAAATGTATGAATATTTGGTATTATTATTACAAATGTCCATAATGTGACTTTCTAAGAAAATAAATGACTGACTAGAAAAAAGAAAACAAGTTTGATAATTGATTTAAGAGGAAATAATAAGAACCAAGACTCTGTAAAAGGATATTAACTTGTTAGGCAATAGGACCACAATATGATAATATTACTGTGCGTGAATTACACTTGTATTCAAGAGCCCCAAAAACTAATGCCGCAACGATCAATCGATTAGTTGATCAACAATCGTTTCAGACATTTTTTAAAGTAAAAATTAAGAATTTGATGTTTTTCTGTATATGTTTGTAAATTTAATATCATTGGGGTTTTGACTGTTGAAATTATAACATTCATTTTTCACTATTTTTGACATTTTCTAGACAAAACAATTAACAGGCTAATTCAGAAATCAATCGGCAGATTCACCAATAATGATAGTGATTATTCAAAATTCATCAGTCATTTAAGTTTATGAATGAAAAATGCTATAAAATGCATTTTTTACTTTTTTAATTTACAGTGTTTTTCACTTAATTTTGTCATAGTAGGAAAAGCACAGGTGTTACTAGTAACATTAACAATAGCTCTGTTGTATTCAGCTGTCCCAGTGAGCCGACATGAACAACACCAGGACCCTGAAACTGAAGCAGCTAAATGGAATTCAGACATTACATTTCTTATTTACACCTGTTATTTCCCTACTGTGACATATCAAACTATCTTTGGTGAGAAACACCTACAGTATGTCAGGAATCATGTCATCTCATCTTCTGCTGGATTTCAAGATCACTTTCCCAAAATAGATACAGCTACAAGCTACAAGTGAGCTCACACAGCAGCAACATCTGACAAAAAACATTCCTTTTGACTTGTTTATTAAGCGATTCCATTCTTGAAAATATTTTCCCAGATGTATAGGAACTAATGCCAACCTCTTTAACCCATCGCAGAAGTGCAATATCAGTGTATACTGGAACAATATATTCATATCACATTTGTTGTGATTATGGTTGACATTTGTGGTATTTCTGCTGCATATACCAGATTCTTGAACTTTCAAGAGAAAATAAATAGAAAACATAAAGTACAATACAAAGAACATCTGAGGCAGGAAAACCCCTCAGGTTAACCAGATACTTCCACAATCAAGATAAGAGCTTTGTCTGTGTGTAATCAATGTACAACTGTGCATCTGTTTAACTTTGACCAGCGACACACACCAGAGAATGCAATCATCTTCGCTCACTTGCAAAGCACTCATGTTTATTTACTAGTTAGACAATAGTAGCCACTAAAAGATAACACCTGGTGTATGCTGCTAGTAATAAAACATGATTTTGCTTAGTTCTGTGAAAGGTGAAACTGAAGCTGAAGTAGGAATGCCGCTGTTCACTTCCTTTTGCCACCACCACCGTTGGCCAGAATCATCACAAGCCTCATGAAGATGTTCAATGTGTCCATGTAAATCCCCATACACCTGTAAGATTATCAAGAATTTAACATCCACACCTCAGTGCAAGTGCATACAGTGGTGATAAAAAGTGTGTGAACCGTTTAGAATGAACTGCTTGTCTGCGTTAATTGGTCATAAAATGTTATCTGTTAATTAACGAATGAATTAGTTGAAATAGATTGTATTTGTTGGTAAGTGCAAAATAGATGCAGAGCTGACCATAATTTAAGAAAATGTATACCTGGATGCAAGGAACTCCAAACGTTTCACAAACATTACTGTGTAGAAAACCTTTAAAATGTACTGTATATTTCCTGGAGTGACTTACGCGTTGATGGGGTCATATTTCTGTACACCATAGAGTGGGTGTGTCTCTGCCCTCTTGATGACCTTCTGTGTATCATAGAGAAGGAACATGCTGAACAGGACCAGGCCTCCATAGACGGCCACTGAGTAAAGGCCTGCTCCAAATGCTGAGGTGGGTGGCAGGAACATTGATCCTGAAAAAGACAGGGACATATTCTGTGAGTCTGACAAGCACAGATTCAGTACAGTGGTGGATTCAAAGCGGTAGCATCGAGGGCTAACTGATTATCTAATTATGTAGGTAGCTGAATGACCAACTACCTATCTGAAGTTTTTACACTTACTTAATTGTTAACAAACATATATACATTTTTAAATCTGAACTACAAATTGTTCTGATTTGTTTAACAAGATCATCATGTGCACTTTGATGCTCAGAAATTGAACCATGACAGAAATGGCACTCAGTTATGGCCAGATTTCTGTCCATAACTGCAACCAAATTAGATTCTTATACATAAAAACAAACACAGGAAAAAGGAGAGCATGTCTGCACACTGAATTTTGCATGTACTTTTGTTTTTTGCCCTGCAGTTGTACCCAGGTGGGGAGAGGTGTGCACACTATCCACTTTCTTTGTTTCTTTGCTAAAATGAAAATAAAAAACAAACTATACCTATGTTTAGGTCTAGATGGGCAGGTACAGTGTTTAGATCAACTGTGTGAAGAATCTTGAATATAGAGTCTTGTTACACTATCTGACAAACACATATATACAAAATATAACCAAGGTCTTTACATTTTTACACAGTTAAATTTCCCATTACATTAACAAATCCTCCTCATTTATAGTACAAGTTTGACTTTCATAAGCCTATGTCAAGCCTGTATAGTTTCATTAGTAAATAAGTATGCTCCATATATTACACCAGTTACATGCTGTAGTTCATGCTCATTAATTCATACAGAGCTCAAATATTCTTTTATTGTCTGACGTTGAGCAAATTCATTTACATAAATCAACCAGATTAGTTGTGTGAAAAATAACACTTTAGGTGTGATTTACTCATCAGGTTTGCAGTTTATGGATTTTGATCTTATGAAAAGGTTTCTCATGTGGCACAGGACATTATCATTAAAAAAACCCTCAATACCTGAAGTTTAATAATTAGCTTTTTAATTTGTATTCAAATTGTCTAATTTAAGTTAGTGACATTTTGCAAAGATGTTCACACTTCTATACTTTCAGTGTCATCAGTTGTAAACACTGCAACACAGAACCAGTGTAATGTAAATGGGAGACTGCAGTTTACATTGACATTGTCTATGTATAGAGTGCAGACATTACTGGTGTTCAGATCAACAACACTGTAATGAAAAAAATGCAGCCTCCTCAGTCATTGATATGAATGAGACCACTGATTGCGGTAGCACAGCGGGTGCTGAAGCACCCTCACATTCTCTAGTATTTGCAGTGCCATCTTCAGTGTTCACACTTTGAAGTATTATCTGTGGTGAAACCTAAACAGGGTTTCTGAAGTGAAACTGCATTATACTAACCAATAGAGGAAGCGAAGACCACTCCAAAGCCCACGGCCAATGGCCCACCCATATTGAGGAACTTCTCGCTCGGGGCACACATGGCCACAGTAGACAGACCTCCCACAATGCCTGCTGTGTACCAGGCGGCCCTCATCATCAGAGGCCCTCCCAGGAGAGTAAGAGGGGCGATGACAGCACCCATGACACCTTATAAATTAATACAACAGAAAAACAGCTAAATACCGCATTCAAAACAAACAACAATTAAACAGATATATGCCATACGTCTGGATGTACTGTAGGTGTATTGAATGCTACAGCAGGTATTCCTCACTGCGCCTTTTACATGACTGCCATCTAGTGTTAAACCAAGGCAACTACATGACAGAAAGAACAAGGCTGTTTGGGACAACAGAACAGAGTCATATATTTCCACAGGAACTTGTCTTACAAACCTGCATGGAGCATCCAAGCGAGATGTTTAGGCATTGGGCTGTGCTCATATGAAATGGACCTGACCAGCATGCCAGCGCCAATCATGGCTGCAAACGTCGCTCCAATAGCCTAGTTTAGAACAAATTAATAACCCATGAACTCACATATCAAATACATCTGAGCCACAACTGAAAAGTGCAAATAATAAAAAATGAAATCTGTGGTTTATTAGCCTTCAATTTAATTTTAAAAAAGGAATATTGCAATATGGTGAGGACTTCAAAAACACATCTGTGTGTGAGGGAGTTGAGTTATAAAGCTTACCAGCCATGATCCTCTCATCATCAGACCCATAAGCGCCGGGGTCCTGCTCACAGCTACAGCTGACAGAGCAGTCATTCCAACACTGCCTGCAAAGTACATGTAGGTGGAGTGGATCCTGTCCTTCACATACTGAGGCCAGATCCTGCAGAGAGAGGGAAAGAAAAACAAACGAAAGTCGATCACGGACACTTTCTAATGATCTGTGCTTCAGAACAAAATGAAAGAGCAGCCGGTACAAAAAGCTGTTACTCACACTGCTTTCTCAATGGCACCAATTTCGTTTGACATGCCGAGTCCGTAGTAACAAAGAGCTCCAAGACCAACTGCTGCACCTCCAGCCAGAACCATTCTTCCCATGCTGTCAACTAGGGACAGAACAAAAATTGTTTAAACACATTAATTTCCATTGTACCATACCATAAACCTAATTACTTGTAAAGTGTTGAAGACCAGGAATGTGACTGTCCCAGGTATAAGGTATAATTTGTGCTTCAAAAGAAAATTTTATTATATGCAGTAGTCATTTTGTTTACCATAAAAGAAGGTTTCCATCAATGTGGGTTTATTATATTCTTTGCAAAACTTTTAGACTATTAGATTACTATTAGACTCAAAAACTGTTTGAGAAGGTTGACAGCATAAAACTCCAGTTATGTAACAGTTTGTAATAGAATATGTAAATCATATACGTCACCGTACTTACTTCTAATGGCGGTATCTGTTGCTGGCTCAAAAGCTGCATCTTTCAGCTGGTCTTTGGTCGTCCTCCCACGACGAAAACCAAATCTAGCCTTAGAGGAAAAACCCTGACAAAAGAAGAACAGGCATTAAACAAGCAAATACTAATTAGGTGACTAGTAGTATTTTCCATACACTAATTTATTTGAGGCAGCCTGTCACAATCACTCTGAATGGATCACTCTGAATCTAAATATAATCACGCAAGGAAGGAAGGATTGTTGTTGGCTTTTCCCCACAGAGAAGACAGCTAGCATAACTACGAGTCAATACTGACTGCTCATGCAAGTGGATAACGTTAGTGTTAATTCTATAACTGATGCTGAATGTTTGTCCCTTCAATCCAGATGCATATTTGAAAAACATTTTCAAAAACTAAAAAGGTGCGAAGACAGTCTGGACCAGAGGGATTACCAAGACAAAGTACCTAGACACTTGCATTTCCCATTTGTGAAAATGT
Organism: Seriola lalandi dorsalis; assembly: GCF_002814215.2. Lineage (NCBI taxonomy): Eukaryota > Metazoa > Chordata > Actinopteri > Carangiformes > Carangidae > Seriola > Seriola lalandi. Next base: position 657,992 of record NW_019525069.1, on the reverse strand, counting down.
GTGAAAATGCACATGGGAAAGCTGAACAGTCTGACCAGTGTGATTAGCTATCCAATTAATTTGCTTCAAATATTTCCGGGATTCAACCAGCACTGCTGTGGCAGCTGAAGCAGCAAGAGAGGGTCAGGAAGGGATAGCTCTAGCTAATGAAAAGAGACATGTAGGAGAGGAAGAGGAGGACACCAGCCAACATGCTGCTGTGGGAGAGCCAGCCAGGGCAGAAGCAACAGGTGAGACTGACAGTAAAGCAGTATATATTGTTCAGTTATTTATTTATCTATCACAAAGTCCTAGGCAATTAAAATATTTGCAGTGTTTAACCTTATATACAGTATTATTTAATAATTATTTTCGAAAGCACCACTCCCTGGTCAGCTACCTTCACAAATAGAATCCAATCCTGTGGGAAACACTGTCTAGGATTTTATGCCCAACTTCTAGAAATCAAAACCACAAACAATCAGCGAGTGAGCAACATATATCAGTCAGTTGGCCTATAATGCCTTATTGAACTTCTATCATTTTAGATTTTAGATATTGAGCTGGCGGTCTTATTGAGAGCAACCTCGCTGAGAGGGAAGGTTCAGATGCACTAATGAGGACACTAATGGGACAAGACTGGCTCAAAGTTGCACCACATCAGTTACTGGACAATTTTTTCTATCCTGTTTGAAACATCTGAATTGCTGCCAACATATCTTATTTCGTGATGATGAGGAATATTAGGCTTCTTCTAGTTACTTTGCTCTCACCCAGGACCCTGGCTGAGGCAAGTGCTGTATACAAAACAAAGTGGAGTGGAGGCATTATCTGACATTTATTCTGTTTCTAGTCAAATTGTAGACTTTGTTTCGAGTCTTAATCTGTCCATCAATAAGATATACATACAGTATTACAACAGACTGGATGATAAACTCACAAGTCACATCAAGGAAAGACTCATTTGGATGTATTTAAAAAGAACTAGGGACCTGACACTTTATGTACATTAAATGCTTTAAGGGGTTGCTTCTAGACATTCAAGGCCAACTACATGATTTAATTGTTTATGTATTTCAGTTTCTGCTGTTGTGACCAAAGATTTATAAGAGTTTCTTCTAACCTTGTCTACTGTTTTCATAGCAGCAATAATAGTGGTGGTGTCATCCTAATGGACAGTTGACACAATTACGAAGAAGCTTGTTAGAGAGCTATGTGTGCCAGTGTTAACTTTACTGTACCTGCTGGGGCCTGAGCAGGGGTGGACAGGCCTTCAGAGTGGGTGCTCTCAGGGCCGGGAAGCCCTGCCTCAGCACGGATAAGGGGAGACTCCTCAGGCATGTCAGCCTCGCAACCAACATGGTCACTGTATGTTATCCTGTATCAGCCTGAGATATAAACACAGGTACAGAAACTGAGTGCGACATGATGCTAAGTAGCACATTGGTAGCCCATTTCTGTCTGTTTGATTATGTGGAAATCACAAAGTCAGTTAGGAAAAAAGGTTTAAGTAATACAACAATAATACCGAGAAGAAAATAAACTTTGATATCCTACTGTTTCACTACTTAAGTAACCTAGCTATCGTTAGCTAGCACGACATATCTGCGTAAAAGACAGTCTTTTAGACACTACAGGTATTTCCGTTTTAGTTTAAGAAAATAAACTAACTAATAACATTACTAATACATTTTCAGTGACATGCGGATGTTATTTTGAGGTACAATTCAAAGTTACATACCGAGAGAGCAACGTTCGTCGTTCACCTTTCTGGGTACAAGTGCGCAAGTTTCTGACGCAACTGTTTTGCAACCTTCCTGAAAATTCTCAATGTGTGCGTCATCATTAAGCGACACGTTTGATGGGAATTGTAGTTCTAAATCAGTCAGCACTTTCTATCCTCATATCACCGTTATCTGTAGTCGAATAAGTATTCAATTCCTTTAGACATAAAATAGAATATACCGAAATGTAAAAATATACTACCTGCATTCAAAGGGTTAATTAGCCTAATAATAAATTTAAATATCAAAAAGTGTTACAGACGCACTATATTATTGTTTTATTATGTCTGATGCAGTAATGAGTTAAGAGTGATGTGTTAATGTTGTAAGTGATCGAGTTGGAGCTAATTTACTGAATACATAAAAAAAAAAGTCATATCTTATGATCTGATCCTATGTTACATATGAAAAATGTTAATCTGCAAGGTTACTATTTAGCTACAATGTAGTGGAATAAGAACAATATTTCCCCTTTGAAATATAGTGGATTATAATTATAAAGTTCCTCAAAATTTTACGGTACATTCATTCAGTAAAATGTTATCTAATATCCTTTTCTCGTCATTATTCTAATTTTCTAAATTTTTGTAACCCTGAAATTTATCAATAAATAAAAGTTGTAATTAAGTACAGTAATTGAGTGGACGGTAGACAGTATCTGTGTGTGTTTTCTACCCATTCCACCTAAAGCTTTATATAAAAGTTGGGACGCACAATTCGTTTATCTCCACTAGGTGGAGCGCTTGCCACTTCTTTTGTTATGACCATCAATAACTACTAAAACACAAATTTGGGCTAAATAACTGCAATTTCGGGCCAACACCCCGTTGTTTAACTTGATATTGTAAATCATTTGATTTATATGTAAATGTTTGTTTTGTTATCTCTTATTACAGACTATAAACTGCGGCTCTGTGAGGGGCCAAGGCGGTGCGCCTCCTGCCTGAAGCTCCGCTCCTTTGGACCAAAACTTTCTCATGTGATTCACTGAGTCGCAACTTGTTGGATGGACTTGTCCTTCAGTTCACCGGGTGGCCTGACCTGCAGCCTTATCAAACATGATTCCATCTGAACTACAGGTTTTACTTACAAAAACTAGTTCTGCCACTTCTTTTGGATTTGACTGTTCTTTGTCGCACAAGTGAAGAAGTAATGGAATTCATTTCTATCCGGAGTCGCTCCTGGAGGAAAGGCTGATCAACCTCACGGATGAACCGGAGCGGGACGCCCTCAGACGGCTCATCATGATGGTGGGTATGGAGAGCAGAGAAACTGGTCCCCTTAAATTTGAATGATACTTCATAAATAACTAAAACCTATAATATCACCCAGGATGAGTGTTAAACTGTGATGTAATCATACGAATAACTTATACAAAGTAAGAGGGAAATCACTCACTCTGACAAATAAGTCATTTAAAGGAAGTGACTTTCATGGACAGTCTGTTTTATTATGAAAGCATGACTTCAGTTTGCTCAGCTTGTCCTTTTGACCTTTAACTTCAAGATTTCAAGAGGCCCTAACCACTATTCCATTACATAAATCAGACTTTTAACTCTTTTATGTCTCTGTTCAATTTGCTCATAAATCACTTAACAGCAAAGTCACTGCTCTAGATTTACAGTATTACCATGCATGCATGTATTTGCTGCATAACCACTACATCTACTGTCCACAACATTGTCCAAAAAATATACACCCCTGTAGTAATTAAACCTTAAACCTCCTATACACACTCTTTTATTAAAACCTGTCAATTAATATTCCCCATATATGAAATTACTGCTTTTAATACATATTTGGCCAAATAGAATTTTTGGCAAGATCATTAATTAGTAGTATTAATGACCCCTCTCAAACAAAGGTTGAACCACTTTTCTAAATGAGTGGCTTTTAACCATGGCAGCGATACTTCAATTTGATGGTAACAGATAGCCTAATAACTCACACTGTAACTTACCTATAACCAGCAATTAAACTGACCCACAACAGACTTTCCTTGTTTTCTTTGTTAAGGGCCTATGCTATACATTCAATAACACACTCTAGATGTCCTGATATAGACAACAATGCTGTTTTATCACGTTATAGCACAACATTGATATATGATCCCACTGTATATCATGATTGAAAATTGTAGATTTTCTGGAAAGAAAATTCAGATAGTTTGTGGATAAAATAACCAGATGGGAATGTCTGTCTGGTTATTTCATCAGCTAATTTAACAATTTACATGGTTTAAGCTATAGCAATGCATCCTGTCATATTTTAATGATGTGTTTTGTTTGTTAAAGCTTAACCCGCAAAGTCACTTAAACTAGAGCTATCAAATAAATATAGACCAGAACAATACATTTTATAATGTTACCTTCATTGATTTATAAGATTTCCCACAATGACTTAGTACAGCCAGAAACATCACAAAGGTAGATACCATGGTATAACCATTGTAGAAAATTTACAGTTGACAAATGTCTATCATCACACAATATAACCTGTAGTATCGCCTAACCCTACTCCGCCATTACGTTTCAAACATTTTGTATTTTCTAGTCTGTTATTCTTGTATATCAGGACACATCCTCCCATAATCATCACACCTAAATACTATATTTCTGAAAGGATCTAAGAAAAAAAAATCCCTTTATGCGGTTGGAAGGGGATATTGTGTGACATACAGTGTACATCTGCAACACAATCCCCAGCAAAGTGGAGTTTGGCTGGCTGGTGTTTAATTTGTCTTCACATGAGATTTACATTAAATAAAAGGCAGCTATTAAAAGCATTTGTAACAAGATGATAAATGGTGCAGTGGCGGTTTTGTTATGAGCAGATGATCAAACATGTCATATGCCTCAGTGGTTTGTGAATATTCAAGAATGTCAGCTCGTGTGTATTTTTTTTTTTTTTTTACTTAACACAGCAGATGCAATAAGCTGAAATAATTGGTGTACATCTAATTTACCATATAAATGACAAACCCCCAGACTATTTATTTTCTTGAAGAATTATTGTAGCTTTTTTGATCATTTCAAATCATATATGGAGAAAAAGTAAAACTGCTGTAATACAGTACATTTTCAATCCCACAGAACTACAGTATTGTAGTCAGTAATCATTCCCTCATGTCTTATTCATTAGGCCAAATCATGTGTGGTGTTTGTCTTAATTTGTTCAGGTACAGTCATAGTAGAAAATAAACTGCAGAATAAATATGCTGTACTAAAAGTGTACATCTACACAAATCCTCTGTTGGTTTACTTAGACAAACTGTGACTGTGTATTTTCAAATGTTAAATAAGCACTGAGCGTTTAAGGACTTTCCTCTGATTCACCCAACTATCTGACCAGTTCGACATGACTTGTAACATCCAGGGGCTTAGTCACTGACCCTATGACGTGTGAATGACCTGGGAGTTTATGTTCTGCGATCTTAGCCCACAGGGGGTTTTAGAGTCACTCCTGTGTAAAGAGACCTTTGTGGCTGTGGCATGCGGCAGGGTGGTGCAAGACGGAGCTGATTTTTCCTCCCAGTGAAAACGTGTCTCAGTGTACAGGCTGTTCACCTTTTCATTACATGCCGTTCCACGTCAACAGTGCTCTATTGGAGCTCTAAACTTCCCATTCCCTCCCGGAGAATTTCACAGGCAGCATCCAACCATTCCCTGTGTTTAGACTGTAGTCACTTGGACTGGCTTCTGTGCTCAAAACTGCCCTGGGACAGAGGTTCCAACAGGATGTGAGAACTGGGTCTCCAGATGTGTTACACAGAAACTCAAAGACATTCAGGCTCATCAGAATTCAGAAAATTATGGTCATGTATCAGGTTTTTCATTTCTTTACACAGTGCTGCTTGTTTCGTGTCAAACACATGAGTACCTTGCTGTGGTGAGTGAAAAGGCTGGTCTGTTGCTTGTGGCTCTGCTGATTAATAGCACCAGTTTCACTAATGTGTCGGCCCCCTAGGCTAAACCTGCAATCCATAAGGAATCACAGCCACACTCAGGATTCTGTTTCTAGCACCTGACAGATCCAATAAGCGAATGTTTTCACAAACCTGGACGCCTGATTCAGGATTTAAAAACTCCTACTGCAGATCTTCTGTGTGCCCTCATATATACTTTTGAATTCCTAGCTGAGGCATGTTTGTGGGCACACATCAAAATTACACTTTGCCAATTTCCTCAGAGAGGAGACTGTCTCATTTACTCTTGCCGTGTTATTGACCCTTTCACTGGCAGAGGAGGTAGGCAGGATTATGTTAAAATCTGAAGATTAGTCAGGGATCTGAACCAAGCTGCTATTATCTTAAAAGTGAACTAATATTAATCCCACAGGAATGTGCAAGATATTCCCAAATAGGCATCATTAAAGCCACCCTTATCTTCATTTGACTACCCACTGTCTGCCCTCTGCAGACTTATAAACGACCTGAATGGCCTCCAGGCTCACAGCTCTACAATTTATGGCTCTGTGACAAGCAGGCTTTCCCCTTCAATTTCAGAACTGTGCAGTTATACCTCTTAGAGTTTGGACATGTGCCCCCCCCCCCAGTCTCAGTCACTCTTTTAGAAGCACAAAGGCATATTATGGGGAGGCAGCGAGTCATTAACCCATCACCAGATGGTCTACTGTACCAGCAGTTGTCACTGAGGGCCTCTGTTGAAAAGCTCTTCTCTCAGTGTTGACATGGAGGAGCAGCTGGTTGTTGGACCACAGGCTGCCATGCTACCTATCAGTGGGAGGTGGGCTTATCACTCTAACCCAGACAACTCGGACTTTTTAAGCAAGCAGCTTTACAGTTGTGGAATTACAGTTTAATTACAAAATTGTGCTCGACTGCAGTCTGTCACGCATATTTCATTTGTTTTTCTGCTCATTTTTTAAAGTAACTTCTACAAAGACTGACTCATAAATGCAGTGCACCAGCTTTCAGTCTTTGCATGGTGGGTGGGCATGTTTCCGAAATGCACTGGTGCACTTAAAGATAACAAGGACTTCCTCGTGGGAAGGCCTGGCTTAGATTCCAGTATAACACACTCAGCTATTTTCTATTCTTACCTTCTTCAGATATGATATTTTTGTCTCTATGTAAATCTTTGGCTTTACAGAACACAGTTACAGTGATCCTCTGCACACCTAACAGATGGAGGGAGAAAAGAGTCATAGAAAGGAGAAGAGCATCTGTGTAACCACTGCTCTGACTCAGCACCACTGCGCAGTTTCACATATGCAGCAATAGAACTTCAACTTCCTGCTTTCAATAAACAGCAGACAGGAAGAATTGAGAAGTAGGTACTCGCGGCCTTGCTCAAATGTGCAAAATGTGTAACTGACAGGTTGATGTTCATTTCATTTACAGGGTGAAACATCGCCTACAGCGAGGAATACAAATAACTGGAAGGCTCTTTAAGAAGGCGACAGGAGACTTACGAGATTGGCAGAACCTATTAAGAAGCAGTCTGTAAAAGCATATCCAGACACAGCTACATCCAAGAATGAGGATCAAATACACAATATCCATTGTCTTTTTTGTGGCACTTGTTATCATTGAGAAGGAAAACAACATTATCTCAAGGTAAGTCCATTTAAGTGACCAATGGAGCATGTTTTTGATTTCCAGTAGGTTTGTGTATTTGTATCTTTTCCAAGCTTTAAATAGGTATTTTACAAAAAAGTCCTTGAGGTAAACAATAAGGCTGTGACTTCTTTATGTTGACTTTGAACGCTAATACGACTATGTGGTTCCTCTCTCACTCTCAGGGTGTCAGATAAGCTCACCTTAAAGCAGACCCCCCAGACCCCACTACAGCTCAGTGGCTTTTCCCACATACTGCTGAAGCACAATGGTTCCTCCACCTCACTCAGCAAGATGGACCCCGCCTTCCTGCAGATGAAGCAGCGCCTGGAGAACTACAGTGAGCACCAGGAGGTGATGACAAGGGCAAGGAAACACATTCTCCTATTAGCCACCACCAGGACGGGCTCCTCGTTTGTGGGCGAGTTTTTCAACCAGCAGGGCGAAAACATGTTTTACTTGTTTGAGCCGCTCTGGCATGTGGAGAAGATGTTGACACTGGAGACCGGCGGCACCAACGCCACAGCGGCGGCCAAGGCGTACCGCGACGTGCTCAAGCAGCTCTTCCTGTGTGACTTCTCCCTGCTGGAGAGCTTTCTCGACCCCCTCCCTGTGGACCATATCACCACCGCCCTCTTCCGCAGGGAGTCCAGCAGCTCTTTGTGTGAGGAGTCAGTCTGCAGCCCCTTCATCAAAGGGGTCTTTGAGCGGTATCATTGCAGGACCAGGCGCTGTGGGCCCCTGAACCTGACCATGGCGTCTGAGTCCTGCCTCCAGAAGGAGCACAGGGCCATCAAGTCAGTGAGGGTGCGCCAGCTGGAGACCCTCCGTCCCCTAGTTGAGGACCCACGTCTCGATGTTAAGTTCATTCAGCTGGTTCGGGATCCTCGGGCTGTACTGGCTTCGCGCATGGTGGCCTTTGCAGCCAAATACAAGAACTGGAAGCAGTGGGCCATGGGTGGGGACGTACCCATTGATGACGAGGAGGTGAGGAAGCTGAAAGGAAACTGCGACAACATCAGGATGTCTGCAGAGATCGGCCTCAGGCAGCCGCTGTGGTTGCGCAGGCGTTACATGCTAGTTCGGTACGAGGACATCGCTCGGTTCCCCATGAGGAAGGCAACGGAGATGTACAGGTTTACCGGAATCCCGTTCACTCCACAAGTGAAATCCTGGATCCTGAAGAACACCCAGGCCTCCAAGGAGACCAGTGGTGTTTACTCCACACAGAAAAACTCCTCCCAACAAGTAGAGAAATGGAGGTTCAGTTTACCTTTCAAAATAGCCCAGGTTGTCCAGAAAGTTTGTGGGCCAACGCTGAAGCTTTTTGGCTACAAATTTGTAAGCAGTGAAGAAATGTTAACAGATAAGTCTGTTAGTTTGATTGAGGATAAAGTGTTCAACTTTTTATAGACTTCAACGGACATGAACTCTGAACCATGATGCAGGAAAAACCAACATTTCTGAAAACTCTAGCTGATATTTGATGACTGATATTTATTAGGGTCTTTTATCCTGATACAGAGAGCTGTATATTTTATGATAGTGTGCTATTTAAAGTTTTTTACTATTTAAAATAGTTTGATGAAGACAAGGTATTGTTGAGCAGAAAATACATTGAAAGCTTTTAACTATTGACGTGAGGATGTTGAAATGTTACATATGGGGTAGAGCATGGTGACAATGGGAAGCTAGATTATCTTTTTGCACTCGGGAGTATTTTCTCTGTCCAATGTAAACTGTGTCGTTTAGCAAATTTAGGAAAGTCCTAAGGGAGATAGCTGTGGGTTTGTGAGCAATATACAGTATTAGCTGTTTCACAAAATTCTAGGAACCTCAGTTATTTTTGTCCAGCGACTCCTGAATTAGCAACACGAGCTGCTTTTACACCAAAGAAACTTGAAATGAAATGTAATGCATAGCAAAAAGAATGAATTGCTTTGTATAGCAATGCTCATGGCAGGAAGAGGAAATACCAATGCTTTGCCAGGTTATTTCTACACAAGAATTAGATTTAATGCTCCATGCTAAATTTATTTATTTATTCTTGTTGCTAAAATGCCATTAAGACTCCAATGTGCTCCACAGGTTATTTTCTGCCCCTGCAGGGGAACTTTTCTTGCACACGTATATAGTAGTTTGCTGTACATGCATGTTTGTAATTGGGCCAAAAATAGTTTGAAGTTGTCCCTCTGGATTGTAGGGACCCTTTCTGTAAAAACAGATGTTTACACTGCTACTGTACGCAAACATTCCAACTGCAGCTGGTTTGCAGGATTGTGCGAGGTTTGTCAGCAGGTTTCTGTCTGTTGACACAAGTCTCTTGGCTGGTGATAAAAAGGGGCCCCCCGATACTCTGGTGTGCCAGACTGTTTGATGATGTTCCAGTCTGTTCTTTTTGCATTTTTTGTTGTTGCAATAAACATTATTTTACTCACTAATTTTTAAGTGAGGGCGCAATTATAAAATTGTGAAATTATCACATCTGTGCCACTTGTCTGAAAGAGTTTTGCATCCTGCAGTCAGAGGCACAGCTTCCTCTTTCTTTCATCTTCTTCGTAGAGGGGAAGCAATGCAAAAAAACAGGAAGAAAATGTGGCAGATCAATATCTGGACACATTTCATTTAAAAAAAACCTAATGGTGGCACTGCAGGTCAATTGCAGGATCATGAATGTCTGTACAAGATTTCACAACAATAGTGATCATATTTCAGTCTGGACCAAAGTGGAGGACCAATAGACTGACATGATCTTATACTGTTGTTGTCTTGTATTGTTTTGGACTCTAAGGGCTGGGTTTTGCTAGAAAATAACTAGTTCATACAATGTGTTGTCTGACCACATCGGAAATCAAACCCCCCTCCCAAATTTGACATCTTAAAACTTCTGGGGGGAGGGCGTCTCCAAAGCTATTCCAACATCAGACAAGCAGTTTTGATAGAGGATATTGCTGCCTTGAGGTCTTCCTGTTATTTTGTCCATTACCAGCAAAACTGCTCATGGCTGGTTCACATTTATTTGTGTGCATATAAGAGTTTGTTGACCTATTTTGTGCTTTGTGCAAAGAAAGAAGAGAATCCATAAAAGAAACATTCACAGTTCATTTCACAGCTTTAGTTGTGAAACACACCCGCACTGATTTCCAAGCCTTTTTTGTTTGACTGGTTAATTGAAGCGTCTCTTGCTTTTTTTTTAAACCAAATTTTCCTGCACACTGACTGGTTTGTCTCTGAGGAGGAAAGAAGGAAAGATACTGTGGAGGCAGCTGCCTTGACTTCCAGTGTGTTTACCACTGTGGGCCTTGCTATTTAAGTCTCCTAACCTAGTAATTACCCCAACTTTACATATAATGTGGTCCGAGTCATTTTGGTCCACCTGACCCCACCCGCTTACAGAAATGCAGAGAGGCTTTCGTTTATACAGTCACTCTCTTTCTGTATTAATTCTCTTTATATACTAAGCAGTGACTTTTTTGTTTAAACATTTATTAATTCTCTCATTCGTGCTCTCACACACTACTAAGCTAAACCACCTCAGTGCACTTGAAGTACTATCAGTCATGTCAACAGATCATTATCTGGTTAGTTTGGGCTGATTGTTCTGTTTTAGTAAAGTGTTACCAGGTCTGCCGCGTCAGACCATAAACCTAATGAGAAGAGGTTCAGCATTCATAAACTCTTATATTGGAGTGGCTTTATGTGGGACGTGTGGAGGGTGGAGTCACTGTATGGTTGGGGCAAATATAGAATAACCACTTTCCACTGAATTAAAGCCTCCCCCTCCCCACCACCCCCGGTGGTAAAATGTGGGCATTTAGGTAACCCCACCCTCCTTCTCTGTTATATGGTGCCCTGCCACATCAACCGTGAGGGGTTTTCAAAATATGCAAAACAGCCCGAGCAGAGGATCTGAATGAACGATACCCATTGCTGCAAGATCTGTGATAAACAGACACAAAATTGAGGTGACTCAGACGTGTCTCAGAGCTACACATAAAACTGGTGCTGTTGTAGGCGATAATGATGGTTGAGGAGGAGACATAAATCTAAATACACAGTAAATTATCTTACACGGAGGAATGCAATTCATAAAACTCAGGTTGTTGCATGTGATAATGAGTGACTATGTGGACTGGGAACAGAATTTCAACGCACAAAACTCACTGCATACAACTCATGAGTGATGAGGAGACAAATTAAGCAGTTTTCATCTCTTATATAAAACTGATGTACAGGAAATATCACTATTATTGAGTCTTCTGTCGTCTTTGACCATTTTCCAACCATACATAAAATCTATACGGGCAGTTTTTGAGTATATCAGCAGAAGATGCATTAAGCTCTCTGGCAAATTTTGCATAGGAAGCACTTCTTGGCTGATATCATGCTGCTTCAAATAAAATTCAGCCTGTAAAATGTTTTTTTTTTTTTTCTTTTTGTTGGCATTTATTGAAACTGGATCAAGTGTCACGTGAACTGTCTCGCTGTTATTAAAGCCAGACATTTCTCTAATTTTGTGCTTAAACAGGAAACGGTAACCTGGGGATTTATGAGTGCTGTTCTTTTTGGTTTCCTTCACACATACAATCATAGACACACATCAAGGATCTGATGTGGTTTGGTTTCACTGCCACGGCCCGCACTGATGTGTTTGCTATACACAGTTTTCTCAATGCAGTTTAGAAATTACATCAAACACCAGTGTTTCTCAAATGCAAATGACCAGGACAGCAAAAACTTATCTACATGTATGTACATCCCTTAACATCCTTTTATCCTTATCTATGCGTCCATTCACCTTTCAGTGGGAAGTCATGAACTATTTAATCACACTGTGTCACAGAAGACGCTTGAAATCATAATTGGGCAATTTTACACCAAAGATGTCACTGAAACACAGAGTAACATTTTTAAATTTCTTTGTGACATGACACATGACAACTTTTTTTTTTTTTTTTTTTGTGAGTACTCCGTTGCGGCTGACCACCCCATAAAAGCCTTTGACAGAACGGAAACGAAAGCCCGTTTTCTCTGGATTTAGATCCAGCAAAACATGTTAAAAGCGCCTATGAGATGTGGGCAGAGGCCGAAGCTGTCTGACCATTACAGCCACCAAAATGTATAAAGAAACAAAATAACATTAATTGTGATGACTGTGGTATCTTTAAAAAAAAAAAAAAATCCTGCAACTGACAGTAAAGTCTGTATTGTTAGAAGTAATCTGAAAATCCTACTTCTTAAGAAAAATTGTAAACTTCTCAGTTCTATTTCTGCTACTTTCTGTTTGAATTTTGTTGATGCTTTAGGGCCGAATGAGCCCTGCTCCCAAAAAAGACCGATTAGATTACTCGAGGGCATGTGATGCGATAAACAAGAGGGATTTTCTGCCCAAATACAGTCAAATCTTTGACTTTCCTGCTCGTCTTTTTTCTGTTGAATTGCATTTGTTTTCACTGGAACACACTTTATCATTTTGATTATGACCTCACTGTTTATGCACAGCACTGCCAACCCCTCTACCCAGTCCCACAAGAGACCATGAAGCATTACTCCCACCCTAAATTTAGAAATCCGACGTTTCATGGTTTTAGCATACTAGCATACCATTTTGTGTCAAGTCTGCCCTCTGCAAAACAAACAATGGCTTTGAGCGTGAGGGGAGAGTTTAAGTAAATACTTGGGGTTAGGTCAGCAGGTGGTGCAAAGAAAACAAGATGACAAAGCGCTGCTCTGATTCTCAGTGAATAGGTGTCATTCACATATTTGCTTACCGTTTCCTTCTTTGCTCAGGTGGAAATACACTCATCATGCATATACTTCAAACCAAGGCTCACATTCCTTTGTCAGGGAATTTAAAGCCACACAATTCATTTGTGCCATGCAAGAAAAGCATAGAATATTTACAATTGTGAACATGTTTTTCTACATCTCTTTGTTTATTTCCCAAATTTCTGCATTGTGTCTTACTAAAGTCCTGCATGGCTCAAAGAAAACAAGCCTACTGTAGGTTTCTCGAGTACAAGATGTGCCACCATTCGCATTTTGAATTGGGTTTTGTGAAAGAAACTGTTTCCCCTGCCAGATCTGGTGGGCATACGAACACAAAGCTTCAGTCTTTCCTTACATCAATACCTCCTTTTGTGTCAGCACCAAGCTAGAGCGAAGGGGTCCTTAAAAAAAATTTAGAGCTACTGAATGGTTCGCTCCATTTGTCCCACTCTGATGGCTTTGCTCCAAATTCCGAGTAAGTGCCTTTCTACTGCCACTACTAGTCACAATAAAACAGACATTACAGTTTAGGGCTAAAAGGAGCAGAAGGAGCACGGGGTGGCTAATGAGAAACATTAAGCGTCAATGGAGAATCTCCTCATTTCCCTTAAGATGTGGCCCTGATGCATTTACCAATTATAGATGAATCTCCAGCCTCTACAGTGTAATGACAGGCCTTTTCCTTTCTGACATAACTGATGCCATGTGAGCACCGGCCATGTGATGCTGCTGGCATGACTGCCACAGATAAAAGGATCCGATAAAGATGCTGAGAAATGTTTTTACAGCACCAGAATGACCGCCGGAAGCAGACAGCCAGTATCCATTTTTACATTTAGGAAACGGGGGGTGGAGGGGGTGGAGAAAGTGAACCGCAACCATTCACAGAAGCAAAATTGTGGGCTTTCATTCCCACCTTTCTGTCCACTTTGATGTTTGTCTTCGAGAAGGAGAAACAAAGAATGATTTGTGCTACTCATAGTGTAACACGCACCACTGACCGAGGAGTGGAGACAGTTTATTTTGAGTTTTAAGTTGAACAATAATTACAGACTGTGGCGCCCTGTTGTTGGATTCAGAAGTTGGAGTTGTCATAGCAAACATTAAATAGATTTTTTTGATATATATTTATTATACTGTGATAATTTTAATATGGGTCAGTGACGAAAATAGAGCCGTGAGCTGTATTAATGATATGCTTATGTCCACATTTGACCACAAACCACCGTGCTAAAATAACTGAGTGTCCTGTGTGCCACGCCGCAGCAGGCTAGCATGTCACTCATAAAGGAACAAAATGAGGATCATATGGTCATTTGTCAACTTTAATGTTGCTAACATGCACCTTAAAAATGCTATTTAAATAGGTTCAAGTGATGAACCTAATAAATCAAATCTGGGCTGGTATTTTACCAGGATGTCCATCCAATTCAACCTAACAAGGAATCTATAAATGATAAGAAAATTAAATCCTTCATAGCTTTCTTCTACCTTTTGTCTTATGTCTTGTTCTATCTCCACCTCCTCTAAATATACATTATATACAACTGTAAGAGGAGTCAACACCACAGGAAACAAGTCAGCTATTTCCACAGGGGCCAGTCTGATTGGGGCAGCAGGAAGGGAACATTTTCATACCTTTGCCTAGGCCATTTCTCGTACACAAAGCTGCTCTATTTCTCGTGCACAAGGCTGTGGTCTTATATGGTTCATGGTGGGTGCAGATAAAGTACGGGTAACATTCCCCCTTGATGAAAAACATGTTATATAAAGAGGCCAGTGCGTCTAACAAGCTAACATTTACCTTCTCTTATTGCAAGATTCTTATCAAAAAAATGAGGTCCACTCCCAAAAGGACACCTACAATATGTACCCACATTGTTTCCCATCCCAAGAACCACTTGTCTTTGCCTTTGTTGCAAGTCAAGCTGGTTCACAGTTACAATACTTGTAGAACTTCTTTAAAGAATATCTCATCTATAGGACAAAAATATGACAATAAGAGACAAAGATGCATTCTGCAGTGTAGTTCTGGCTTTGTATTGCTGCCCGTGCACGAGGTGTAAATTACCATTATGTAGTTTGTTCTGTTTTTTCAACTCTGTTTAAAGGCACTTCGATGTGAACAGCATCACCTGTCTTCAATTCAGTAGTACATTCAGTCTGTCGCTACTCCAAGCTGTCACATTCAGTTCAAAAAACAAAACAAGCACCAAGGTTAATAGATCAGCAGCTAAGTCTTTGCAGCAGTTATCACATGATGTTTGTTTCTGTGGTCTCATCATCTTCATCATCATCATCACCATCATCATGAATAAACCTAGCTAAACTGCTGCTAAGGTTAACTAGCTTAGCAGGTCTCAGTATCTGTGATCTCAGCTTCTTATCAGGTTTAATGAATGTAATTTGGTGGTTAAGTTATTTTTAAATCACATATTTAGAGGCAGTAAATTGTAAATTAAAGGGAGGCCATGGCTCAGGTGGTAGGTTGGCCGCTCTTCCCCGGGTTGGCAGTTCAGTTCCCCCGAACCCAGGTTGTGTCAGGGAGGGCGTCCGGCATAAAACCTATGCCAAATCAAATATGCGAATGGTGATCCGCTGTGGCGACCCCTCACGGGAGCAGCCGGCAGACAATGATGAAAAATTGTAAATGAAATTATTATAATAAAACTTACCAAACACAATGCATTATACGCTGTAACTGTAAATGATCAAAATGAAGTTAATTTTCGTACAAACAAGTTAAAAATGGACGAGAAAGTGAAAGAACACATTCTGTTTCTCCTCATTTCACGAACCATAGTGGCAGTATCTACATTTGAGTAAATTAATCAACCTAAAAAGGCGTAAGACAAAGGCATTCCAAACTTTCAACCTGTTGCGCAGTTTGCTGGACAGTTTGGAGACTTTAAAACCTTCACTGCCTCCGTAGTTAGTGCTCTCTGCCTTAGTTAGACCGCATGGTAAAAAAAAAAAAAACTGTTGGTTTTATGTCGCAGTGCACCTGCGTCTCCCAGTGAGGACAGATTCAGGTGTGCATTCTTTTAAACAAAGGACAGAAAAAGACTTTCATTATTATTATTATTATTACGGAGGCGGGGCAAACTGGACGGGTGCTGCACATACCACACAGGACAACCACCGCTGGCCTCAGAGCGACGTCGCCTGCAGCTACACAAACATCTGTGTGGCACTAGAATGTGCAGAACAGGTGGTCAGGCCAGGACCCTTCATTAATGCCTGACGACAGATGAGCACCAGTTGACTGAACTGAAAGCGCCTGTCTTTGTATGACTGACAATCTCCCTCTTAAGTCAATATACACTCAGTTGGCAGTTTATTAGGTACACTTAGATAAAACTGATGCAGTCTAATCCACAGTCCTGCAATAAATCCTCCTCTACATGAAGTTTATAATGTTCAGTGTTGAAACTGTGTTAAAGAGGCGTTTGTTGTTGATTCAACATTTTGGAGGATGTAGTTTGTGGTGCTGTTGAACTGTAGTGAAGGAGGTAGGTCATGAAGGTAGGATTTATAGCAGGACCGTTGCATCACACTACATTAGTATTAGCCAAGTTTACCTAATAAACTGACAACTGAGTGCACTTTATCTTTATCTATTGCAGAAGTGCCTGACCACAGTATGATACACTTTTTTTTCACATTACATTTACATAAAGGGACTTCAGTTTGTTTCCCACGCTTACACTGGTGCAATTTGTGGTTCGGTTTCTTGCTCAAGGACACTTAAGGACACTTATCTTTGCTCCTTGGCAAGAAAAAGTTAAAGAGCCCCTTCCCCCTGCTCCTATTTACCCTCTTTCAACCACGCTGGTACTTTGTTCATTTCTGCAGGAAAGAGGCCCCTCCAAGGGGGGAGACACACCTCTCTTTACTTTTCCAAGGGCAGGAGTGGAACTTTTGAAGCTGATGGAACACCTAGTCTCTTGTATTTAGCATTTGGGAATTTGGTGCAGTTGATCTGTGGTTTAGTGTCACCTTTACCCAGTTTTTATGTAAACCAGGATGAGTTTAAAATGCACTGCAGGGAGCAGGATCACATATCAGATTTTTTTCAAATAACATTCTATTTGAATTTGCCGTGACATTAATAAATGTAAGTGATACACCAAATTAGGAGACTTGGGGTTAAATGACATAATACATAATCCAAACAAAAATCCACAAGCCACGTGCGCCTCTCACATGGCTCGTAAATGACCAGTTGCTCAGGGGCGGATAAGTCAGTTCCCATGCTCGCCCTTGACTTTTCTGTTTCACAGATGCTGCTAATCAAATGTCTGGCAGACTGACGTGTAACCCAGCGGTTGATAATCTGATGGCAGCAGCTTGAAACAGAGAGAGCTGTGACTGTGGCTCCGGGGGCCCCCTCCAGCTGCTTCACATAGCTGGTGTTTGGCTAAAAGAAAGATAACATGGCATGAGATTGTAGAGACTGAAGCAATGATTAACATGAAAACACTCAAGTCAATTATTTAATGACTCAAAATCTTTATTGCTGTTATGTTTACACAATTGCAAAGCCACTAATCCAACAGACCACAAAATGGTTTATGTACTCCAACTAATGAGTAGATAAATAGATTATAGTGCAGTAAGTTAGTGTTAGTTAGTTAGCATAATATGTTCTTGGAATATAGTTCTCAATTCTTACAAATGTCCAGAAAATGAGTACCGGTATATATAGGTCTATGTGTATATTGCGAACATGTGTTTGTAAACTAAATAACCTTTTCTACACATAAAACAATCATTTCAGTTTCACTGTATCTAATGAACTGTATTAACAAAGGTTACAATTAAGGTTGAGCTCCGTCATTACAGATGCGGGGACAGGTGTGTCTAACTCTGAAATACATTTTGTTTTTATTTCCATGTTTGTTAAATGCATACAAGTAAAAAGTGTAGACAGAAGACCAAGTACAGGCACAAATGTACCATTTGTATTTTCTTGAACTGAATCAAAATTTTGTTTGGGTGAAACTCTTCATCACAAATCACGGCATTTACTTAAAGTGTGGGTTTAATGTTCATTATGAAATGATTGACTGTCTTTATCATTAAATTTATATATGTTCTTTCACAATTATTCTTTTACCTGAAAGGTAACTTTTACTATTTTATATCTACTATGCTGATAATTACCTTGATTTTAATTTCACTTTCAATCTGATTTGAAAGTGTATATATACTGTATAATGAGTTTACTACATCATATATAAACATTGTATAGGATTCATGTATTACATTAAAAGACCTGTAATATATATTTGAAATGTATAGTTTATATATTTCAATAATGTAATATGGACATTGTATGTTCAATATAGTATGGATATTGAAAGAACATTTGTGTTGGTTTCTGTAGGCAAGAAAGTTGCCAAATAAACAGCTAATAAAACTAATAATAAAATATGCTCTGCTGCTTGATCAATATCACTGCTTTCCTGGTGATTTGACATCATCTAAAAATGTTAAAAATGCCATGATCAAAACGAAGATAAAATGAATGTAAAAGTGAGCATCTTTACAGTCTCCTCACTGGGACAAACCAACGTGAAGTCTGTAAAAGCAGAATTACACCTCATAAAAAGAGATAATTCCTATGTTTCTGTTTTGACTTCTACGTCAAACTAAAAGGCGTAAACACCCACCGCGAGCCCCACAGCACAACTGCAGCCCTTAAAACTACCTCGAAACTCTTGGTTTACGTGCAAACTTTAAATAAAGTGCAATCTCCAACCTTCAATTTTAGCTTTGCAAGTCAAGCCGAAAGGCCCCTGGTTTTACAGAGTCAGTGATTTTCAAACAGAGACCAGTCTGAAGGAGTGAACAAACCCTCAGTGCTATATACAACACTGTATGGTTGGCTTGGACAACATGCTAACAATTTACCAGAGAGACCACCGGAGGAAACCCAAGAGAAACATGGAAAACCTGCTGCTGTACAGTAGCCTGTGAGACACGTTCAAATGGGTTTTAACTTTAACAGTGAAGAAATTAGTAAAGTAGTAAAGTATTCTACAAAGATCATTTCCCTCTGTTTAAAAATAAAAGCTCAGACTCTCTACTGAAAAAATGTGTCTAGTAACCTGGAGTCCCTGTAGAGGTCAGTGTGCTCCAACACAGCAGTAATAGGTGTAACTTTGTCTTTCTCCCCCAGCAGCAGTACAATCATTCATACACAGCCATCACTCTTACCAACATATATTTTGAGCGTCTCTGTATGACATCACAATGCTCTACCCTCCAACAACTCGTATACTCTAATTTACAGCCTTGCACATACTTGGATATATTGTGTTGACAGATATATGTGGAACTGTGAAGTGACTGTGTTGAGTTACAGTAACTCCACAAAGAAAAAAAAAAGAAGAAGATATTTGATCTCACTTGTACCGTCTCTCCCCTTCAGTTTAAAACAAGATTGCGTGACGGGTCGGGAGCATTTCTGACTAATTCTGACGTCCGCTTGAATTTTCTGATGTGCTAAGTTTGCACAATGGCAGCAGCTACTCCAAGTCTTAATTGTGACTGAAGAAAAGTGGTCATGGGCTTCCCTGTCTGGGCCATCTGCATGGTGTCTTCTATGATTGCTTCCTGATTTTCTATAGCAAGGAAGTGTGAGGAATTACCTCTTCAAAGGCATGTGTGCCCCACCAGCACTAATCCCCAGTTAATGGCCAGTAGAGGCAACAGACCCCAACAACCTCACATCCTGCAGAGGTTTCATGTACATAATTCCTTTGCCAGGTAAAAAAAAAAAAAAAAACACACACTCAGCAGCCCAATTTGTGAGAGAAAAAAAAAATCAGTGTAACCAAAGCTTGTTTTCGCTTTAATCATGATTGCAGAAAGAAAAATAAATACTAGAATATATATCCTCTCCTCATGAAGACATTTTATAAAGTTCAGGGTCAAATGTGGAGGTACAGTCACAACCTCATTTGAAAAAAACAGGATGATAGTTACAAATCCCTCTTTTACTGTGCGTATTCAGCAGCACAACCAATAAAAAAAAGATGTGATTAGCGATAACTTTCCTTAAGGCAGGGCTGAGGCAGTTGGAGTGGTTTGTTCCAGTGACTCTGAGACGCAGGCACAGCTCTCCCTGGTGGCCTCAGGCTGAACCAACAGACCGTAATTGGACTCACAACCCTCCAATTTACAGAATTAAGGAGACATCAGCCTGTCTTATTCTGCTGATTTGTGCTCAAGACAAACGTTTTACAAGACAAACTCTAAGGCTGGGGGTTGACTAAAAGGAAAACTGAGGCTGTGAAATGTAGGCTACTGCTACAAGTTCAAAATCATTGATATAACGTAGGAATTTTGCATAGACCATTTAAACGATTTCCCATTAAACAACCCCCCATTTTGCTGTGGAATATTGACGCATAGATGTGTTTGTGGGAAGGGACTCCAATTAACGCTTTAGCACTTCAAAGTCAAATATTTACACTAATACAAGCACAATTAATTGGGATTAATATAGTGAAACATGGATGTTGTTGCTGCACACATGTAGAACAGATGCCACTGAGCCTTGGGGAAGCGCAAACACTTCACTTTCACATCGCTGATCTCTCTGGCTGCTTTGCAATGATTTAGCATTTGTTCAAATTATTCAGACATCACAGTTTGTGCCATGTGACCTGTCAACGCTCGTTACTGAGCAGATAAGCCTGAAGAGGTTTGACACGTCAAGGCCAGTGTAAACGTTCGGATTGTTTGAAAACGCCAATGCTTAAAACTGAGATTTTGTCCAAATTCAAGGTAATGTGTTTTAGAAAATGCTTGTTAATGTTGGTAATTGTGGTTTGAAACTAATATTGATCGAAATCAGTCTTGGGTAACGCATTAAAAATGACATCTGTTGAAATATTTCCACTATTTCAGCACAAATAATTTAACATCCCCATGATTCAACAGTTTCGAATGTATTATTTATTTATTCATCACTACAGATGAAGATTGTGCTGTTGATTTTACTTCTACTACAGATAGTAATTTCTGTCTAAGGTTGCAAACACTTTGATTGGTAATTTCTGGATTTCTTCCAATATTTATGCCCTCCGAAATGGATATCAAGACAGTTTTCAGCTAATGGTTGACGATGTCCCACTCGAGCTCAGAGAGGAGACCGTTTATTGGTCAAACCGCGAAATGTTGAATCTTTAATCGCCTCACCTTTTGGCTAATTCATAATTTAGTGAACTGGAAGTGAAGCGTTTAGCTTTTCCTGGCTATGGCCCGCTAAGTGAAATGGTGTGGAAAGTGTGAGGTCATTAACCTGTTACAGGTATGTTCTCTCCTAGTATTGGGGATGATGTATTCCACCCAACTGTGACAAAAAAGAGGGAGAACCCGTTCGCAGGACGGCGCCAGCTATTCGTTTTTAGTAAAACCTCATTTTGGAACATTATGTTATGAAAAGTTGATATCGTTTTTAATTAGAAGAGATATCCTTCATATCGGGGGGGGGGGGGGGGTTTCCACTCTGCTGCTTGTGGACCGATACAGGAAGAGTGCGAGGTAATTTCCCATCATCCTCCTGTGCATATCACGATGCAGTGAATTCTTTAACCTAACCATTATTTCTTTGCCATTGTCTCCTAAATATTCATCTAAAGATAAGACTGCATTCATGCACTTTTATAAAACAGAATGAAGATTCACCTCTACATGTTTTTTTCCATTTAATTTTGTTTTTATATATTAGTGACAATTCCCCTCAATACTAATTTGTACTAATATGGGGCTGGGGGATAATTTACTGTGATCATGAACTGACTTTCATTGGTACGTTAACATATTGTGTTATTATATAGTTCTGTTTTCCAAACTAATAATTCCAAGTAATAAAACTGAGCTCAGATTTTGTTTAACACATATCTATGAAGAGGTTTGTCCATTGTAATGCGTAATGGTGGAATGATTATGTTAAATGTGATTTTGCATCTATTCGCTACAGCAGATTATATAGAGACTAGAAAAATATTCACATTGGGATATTCATTTACTGCCCAGCCTAACATGTATTAATGAAACGTGAATCTCTATGTTGCGAGCCAATAAGTGCAAGAAGTATTAATTAGCTTTTTTTTTTTTTTTTTATGTCAGACATCTGTCACCAGGTTTTACACAGTTTCTTATTTTCTGTTTTATTTTACATGAAACAGAGCGTTACCTGAATGGTGATTATGTTTTTCACTTTTAGGGTTAATTAATATTCATATATACTACAATTATAGTTTTATGTATGGCAGATAATGCAGATATTTTTCCATTATATCATATTTTTTGTATCTGTCCTTTGGCTTCAACTCCTGCATACATTTCAATACACTTAATGTTTTCAGTGACGCTCTGTTTGACTCCGTACAGACGAGGCCATAACTCCTGATGTTTATCGATCCTTCAGCCTCTGTTGAATTTATTTCTACAAGTCTATACAAATCTGTTTCTGTGCAGCCTATTGTACCAGAGGGGTTAATGTATTATACAAAGTGTTCAGATCAGGGATTAGATTTTCCCCCAATTCCATCAGTCAATTCTCGGTGCTCTCCAGGGCATTCATCATTTTGACAGTTGCAGATAAGGCAATTATTTTCCTCGAGCAACTACAAAATGTAGACAAGTGCTTCTGTGACAGTGTGTCTGTTTGAGGGGGGAACACAAATATTATTCCACCAGTCACTGATGGCACATATTGCTTGCTACAAAGCGATATCCTCTGTAACACAAAGGAAACAGATGTTAGGAGCATTTGTGTGTCCTAATGCACTTCAGCGTTTCGTCTTTTCACAGTGTATCAAAGCTCCATACTGTGGTTCTATCAGACATTTGTTGTTAAGGCCTTGTTTCTGCTGCTGGAGCAAATATCTACTTAGTAATGTGGGCCATGACTGTTTTTAATGGCATTACACTTATGTTGTAATTGTCATTTAAATACCAGTTAGATTTATTGTCCAGACTCTCAGCATCATGTGCATTATTCTTCGCTGTAACATGAGAGAAATAAAAATGAAAGTATATGAAAATGTAAATAGAAAATCGGTATACTAACTGTGAAGCTTTGCCAGCCACAGTGTAATGAAATAATACTTACTCACAGATGCTGAAAGAAATAAAAAATAAAAAAACTGTGCCTGTGCACTTGGAGTTAGTTTTTTACACATTGTTTTGAGCATGATATTTCGTATAAAAGCACACAATGCCCACCCTGCTGACCTGAGATCTGTTCCCTCAGCATGACCGTATATACACATATTAAAGCTGCATCACCATCAGATAAGTCTTGTATGAAGCTGAAGCAGGGAGGCTGTCTGTGATCTCCTCTACAAGCCCCTGGGGGGCAGCAGAAGACCTTCATTTCTACACCAGCACAGCTGCTTACGGCTGACATACACCACTGTCACCTAACTGCTGAGGCTCAAGTCAGGACACGATTCAGGCTGCTGATAAATCCTTCCAAAAGAAACAGTAAAGTTTGCTTCCACAAACAAAACAAGCAAAGATGTCCCCGAAACTTCTGCATTTCTTTTTCTTTTCCTGCTGTAGTCTTAACTACAGACAAGGGCTTGTTTAATGTAGATAATTAGAACTGTCTGTTTATACTCAAAATATCATTAATGAATCGAAATGTGTTTGAATATCTATGTTGATGTTATAACCTGATAAATAAGATAATAAGAAGATAAGAAGAGATCACTGCCAAGAATATTGGTCTGTTGTCATTCATTGCATAGAAAGACATTAATGAGCATGACTGTTACATGTCATATGCTAAATACAGGCATATTGGAGATAAAGAGCTATAGTGAAAAATATCCACATAATGTCAATATCTATGGTTTATATCTTGCAAATCTGTGACCCGAACAAATCTGAATAGAAAGCCACACGGCTCTTAAGTGCGCTCTTGATGGATTAATGCTCCCTATATGACATAATACCTTTAATATTCGTATTATAAGTGTGTACGTGCCAGATTTTGAGTGGTAGGCGTTGTTGTCTGAAGCTCTGAGTTAATAAAGGTGAGAGAGCAGAGGCAGAGCAGGAGGATGACATTAGGCTGAGCTCAGGTCTGTCATCGGATCAAAGTGGGAACTTGTTCTCCCATCGCTGTCAGCACGTTTTAATGATCGCTGAGCCGGGCCGAGCTGTTCCTCCCTAAAACTTTCCCATATACCAAGTGTCTGATAGATTCATAGCTTAATCATTAACTTGTACTTAATTCGTCTGGAGCAACATTGTGCTCAAATTACAAAGGGATTCTGGCAAAGGTTGGTGTCATGCAGCGACCATCTCCACCTCTAAAAATAAAGAAATACAGGAATACTAGTATGTCAGTAACTAAATGCGGAAAATGTAATTTTCTAGATCTGAAATTTCAGTAAGAATTTAACATATTAACCCTACCCTTGAATTTGCTAAAGATTTTTCCAAGTTGAAAGCGAACCTCTACTTGTTATGCTGACTGGACAAACAGGCTTATTTGGCTGTAATAAAACATCATCATCATTGAAGACTTAAGGAAGGGTGTGTAGGATGCGTCTACATAATATGAGGTAGCAAATACAGTAAATAAACACCACCCTTAAACTTCAATCATCTACAATAAATGTATAATTGTTCAAATAAAAATATTATTGACTGTATTTTTCATGAATATGGACTAAACTATGTCCAGCTCAACTTAACTTTATGAACAGTTTCAAAGGCTTCATTGCTCACCGGCATTAAAAAACAGTAATTCATTTTTATACTAACTCCTTTCTAGCCTGACAGCTAACAGATTAGCTCAATCTCAATTTGCAATTTAAATAATCATAAAATACAGAAAAAAACAGCAAAGAAAACATTTAAGCACTTCTGAATATATAGCTTCGCCTCTCTATCTATTATCCCCAGTTAAAAAACATATGATATTGCTGTATATAGAAGACTTCTCTGGGGCAGGAATATAGAGCAAACCAGTTAAAGGACGGTAAATGGGCAAAACGAGACCAAAATGATGATTCAAATAACAAAAACAGTGTCATTATTGGACTGACAAAGGTTTCATGAGGCCATCTGAGCTGAGCTGCTGTGACAATAAATCAAACACAGAAAGAAGGCCAGAGCCTTTATGGGGAGTGCCACCCATATATTGACTGCACATCATAGCAGCCCTCATGTTGTAGGCTGGATTATAAATCCCATTTCTAAAAGATATATGAGACTTTTGATGTGTCACACCTGCCTTTTCTTCAGCCTAACCACATGTTTGATTTTGATTTTTTTTTCAATCACATTATTCCCAAAAGTTTCAAAGTCAACTTTAAGGTCACCAACGAGTAATTTACATGTGTATCATTTAATCTGATTTTTCCATACAAAGCCACAATGATTTCTACTGTTTAGATCAGTACAGTGTTAGTAATACTTCTAGCGGAGTTTGTAATTTAAATTATCTTACCCCCTTTTGTGTGAAAGTGTCCTGCCCGTCTGTTGCGTCTGACAGGACACACGGTGCATGTAATGAATGAGCTGGCTGGTTGTAAGGCCTCTATAGGTCTGAAAAGTAGTTTCAGTGAGAGAGTGAGAGAGAGAGAGAGAGAGAGAAGAAAAAGATCAGCCAGCAGATGAGGCGAAGAGAATCCAAGTTGAAGCGGGGATCAGCCCCTTCAAACTGTCCAAACGCAGACCTCTGTCCCAGCAGAAACTGGCGTCTCTCAGCCTGCCAGGGACGTAGAGCTGCCACATTAAGGCTTTCTGAGTATGGACCGAATGTGTCTATTGCACCGGGTATCAAAAACTGGATGTTGTCAAGGTGTCGAATGCTTTGTCACATTCTTAGTTTTGCTTCCTAACTGATTTTACTTTGGCCAAGCATTGATAACTTACTTAGTTACTTGTTCATATAAAAAAGCAAAATGTGTTTATACTTGCTACAGTAACTAAGGCATTTTAAGAAATTTGAGAAATTTTCAAATATTAACCACCTCTGAGGACAATAGTTATGTCCTTGGGATTTCTTCCTCAGATTTTGTGAGGTACAGTTTTTGCGCTACCAAAGAAAGTAACACGTCATTATTGTTTACTGGCTTCTGACTATTCTTAGGCCAAAGGAAAGGAATAAAATCAAAGGAATCATCTCAGGAGAATATTATTATTTGCAGTGTTCAGATGGCCCTTTGAAATCAGTATCTGGACCATTACTACATGTGTGACCAAGAGCTCCGGCATAAAATTATCAGAATATACAGCTGAGGAATAAATAAAGCAATTAATTGTGAATCCAAATCCAAATGAATATGTTGGTGAGTTTTCTCGTGGTGTGTGACCTCAACATTTTGAAAAACCCTCCTGTCTGCTATTCTGTCTATAACTTTCTGTAACACTTAAAGCCTCTACGTTGTCTTTGCATGAGGAAAAATATTTACATTTCCGCTGCATGGATTGTGGCAAAACTATTACTGTGTCTAGAGTGACTTATGGTTAGTTTACAGTCAGCGCTTTAGAGCACAAACAGATATACACACAAACATACAGAAAGAGCTAAACACAAGTGCATGGCCATGTACACACACAAACACACACACCATCCTTCAGAACCATTGATTCTGTTTTGAATAGTGTATTTTCTCCTCAGTCGAGATAGTCTTGCTACTGCCCATGCTGTTAGTGCGCCAGGCATTTTCAAACTCTTTACATCCATTACATTCCACTAGGTAAATACCTAATGCTGGAAACATTTGTCAATGTATGCGCCTGGCTGAACAGAATAGATTATTGGGGGCTGAGTAAAATACACTGCATTTCCAAACAGCACTATGCCTGTGACATATTAAAAACTTCACACAAGACTCCGTGCAGTCCCCCCCCCCCCTGCACCGAGGATATGTCATATTTCAAGGAAATAACGCTCGCAAACAATAGTAAACATTCTTGGTAAAGAATAGGAATGTCAGTGTTTCAAATAACACGAGCAGCGAGGCCATTTCTGCCCCTTTAGCAACAATATACACCATTTTCAGACCCTCCACATGTTTAGAGGGACAATTAGCAACAGCCAATTTATTTAAATGGAAAGCACTATTTATTGTAAGATCATCCTTCAACTGGATCACTCCTGGATGTAATGTGCAACCATTTATCCCAAGTACAGTGTACTGTGAATCCTTGACTTACATGGCTTAAGGCTATTTCTGACTTTTCTGTTTGCCACCACCTTTTATTAAATTAGATTTAGGACTTTTCATTCATATCTTTCATATGTATTAAATCCTATTTATGTGTCTCTTTACATTTCCCTGTGTTCCTTTATAACTTATGTAAAGCACGTTTAAATGCTTTGTTGTTTAAAGGTGCTATACAAATAAACTAGTTTTGCCTTATTAACGTTATTAACATTTGTCCCTGACTCTCCAGTATTTATTGTTTTTTACTTAATGACTTAAAACTCTGGATTCCAAAGGAACGTGATTTCTGCCATTAAAACCACATTTAGACCATTTTGCAGAGAAAAAGATTGCATCCCTTTTATTTTTTTTGTTGTTCCATTTTGATTGAGCCTGTCGCAGAAAGATTTCAAGCTTTTTCCTTTGAATTACCACAACAAACAGGGATAACCGACACATCCTGGAGCCTCAACACACCTAAGTAGTAATGGAACCAGTTTGAGCCTCATTAACTGGATTAGCACTTCTCTAAAATGGCTGGTATGAATATGCATGGAGCTGTGGGACGTCTCTCAAATGTGAGTTACGGAAAACAATGTGATTTTTTTTTTTTTTTAAACTCCAAGTAACTGGAGTAACTGTCACACCTAAATATGGAACAGTTGTATATTAAAGTGACAAAATATCTTGTCTTGTAGGGAACAAACACGAGTTATATGGCATTTAAAGTAATACACCTTATAATATTCACTAAAAACATGTTTTACAGTCCGTTTGCTTTCTTGTATGTAGATAGCGGGATCTCTGAAAAACTTTCTTAGAGATTGCAGATTGGTGCTTAAGTATTTTTTAAGATCAAGATTAAGATTTTTTTTTTAATGACTGTATGAAAAAAAGTGGCATTTTCTGCTACTCTATTTTTATGCTGATAAATAACAAAGAGCTTTAAACATTAAAATAATATTTAATATTAAACTAACAGGTTTTGAGGACTGTGCTGCCTTGGTTGTGGAGTTTTTTCTTGCAGACTTTAACAGCTATAGTCTTAAAAAGTCTAAAAAATGCTCTTCATGGAACTAGGTTGTTCTTATCCGCGTGACTCAACATATTTTCAGAAAAAAGTAATCTTAGATGATACAAAAACTCAATCTTTGCCATTTCTTTACATCAGCAAGCCTTCTTCTCTTATGCCTCTTTGATCTTCAGTAATTGATAGAGAATGGGACTCCTGTGGCAGACCCTCTTCAACGCAGATACACAATAAAGAGCAGAGACTAAGAGTGGACGGGGTGATGTCGGGTCTCTTATTTGGGTGTTTTTCTATTCATTCCTTCAATATTCCATTCCTGGTTCTGCTCCATAGGTTTGTCTATTGTGGAGTGCTGAATGGGAGAGCGCAGGAGCGTCTCTGCTTCCGTTAATTAGAGCTTTTTGCAGCTTCTGCTCCTTGAGGAGTCAAAGTTTAAGCAGCGGAAAAAAAAAAAAAAAAAAAAAAAGAAACCCTCTGTGCTGCTCCAGCCTCAGACCTCCATTTTGGCTTCCAAGACATGAAAAGATATAGTTTACCACTGGTTGGGGTGTAGGTGGCTGTGATGTTGGAGCGGCTGAGGCAAATACAAACAGTGAAAAATGAGAAGAGGATATTGTAATAAACTATAGGGTTATGTGTAAAGTTCTGGTAAGAAGTATAGCTGCCATTAAAAAAAAAAAAAAACTACCTGGGGATCACATCTTGAGTTTAGAGTATTTCTTTAGAGCTGCAATGACAGCAAAGTGCTGTACCTGTGATCATGAAGTTCATATAGAGTTGAAAGTGTTGGGACATTTCAAGGACTATTATATGCATACTGATTGTGCAGGAAGCCCTGCTAGTCTTTACACATGAAATGACCAATTGTTCGTGCAGGCTGAAGTGATGCACGAGGAAAAAAAAAAAAAAAAGAAAAAGAAAAGTCCTGGGGTATGTTATGACATGTGGCTATGGGTGTCCTTTTATACCTTGAGATTCCCTTTGCCTCATTAGTTAACACACTTTCTTAGTTTTGAACAATACCTTAGCTTGAGTTCTCCCAGCAGAAATCCCCCCGCTTAGTCGATATTTCCAGGGCCTGCAGCAGAGTTTCAGAGAGAGGGCCCTTTCCCCCCTGTCCTAACAGCTTTAATACTTGTAATTATCTCTTGCTGGGGGAGGCTGGAAATTGGATTAGGGTGGTGAGTCTCAGCTGAATGAATTACCTCCATCTCCCCACTTGGTGGGCCACACACTGATAAAGTGCGGAAAAACGGATTTGGATTCAGCCTTAGCATTCATGGCTTCCTTGTGGAAAAATGAAATTTTCCAACAGAAGGGGCCAGTGTGCCAGCAGTATCTGTCCACAGCATGTTTCATCTGCTCCTGCTCTTCTGGAAATGCAATTACCTGCGTTATCGGGGCCTAAATGGTGACAGTTTGGCAGGGGAGCAGTTCCTGCCAAAGGCATCGTTCGACAGTGTTTTTGCTGCATTCACTTTTCTTTCACTTTGAAATTATTCCCACTTATTTCCACTTGTCAGAAGTAAAACAATCTATTGATTTGTTTACAAGTAGAATGATGCTGTTGGTCATAGAAAGGAAAAAAATACAACTTTAATTTTAGTATTTGATTATGTTTATATGATCAGTTTTGTCATGATTTGTCTTTATGCTTCATGTTATTTATCTCTGAACTTCTCACAGAATTTTTGAAAATGTTTAATTAATTAAAAAAGAAAATGAAAACTCAAATTTTTTCCATAGTTGCAGTATCACAATCTAAAGCTCAAGCGTAGCAGCAGTCCAGAACCACAAATCAGCCAATAACAATGTTTTATTTCTGTACTGTCCCTCAGCCCTCACTTGAATGACTGCACACACAGTATAGGTTGATACTAAATTATTTAACAACATCAATTCAGCTAATGTTCTACATGTGTTGTTTCTCTCAAAGGGGAAAAGCTAAGCTCTTTCAGAAGGTCTATTAAATCAATAATGTGGGAAGGCTTGCCACTGTGGATAACTCGCCTCCAATACATCACACAAAAACTGAAGTGAGTAATTAACCTGCTGGATTTTACACTGACAAAAGTCAGTGTAGGCTTTGTGTTTCTGTTGCACTGTTTTTTGGGATATATTTGCAAGATAAACGGCTTTAAATTAGGATTCTTATTACAAACCATCAAGCACTTCCCTGAATGTTGTGTCTGAATGAAGCAAAAATTACCTCAGACTAAGCTGAACTAAAGAGATAATGCTGTGAGGAGAAGTTAAAGGCTTTTGCTTCATTTGGAGCAGAGTCAACTTTGTTTCCCTGTTGTTCATTAAGCAGTGGCTTAAATTCGGTTTCATATTTAATTTCCCGCTGTGTCATTGTAAGGAATCAGATCAAACAGAGGACAAACTAGCCCTACATACCCAGCGCTCGCTATCAGACACCCCCCTCGTCTTTTCCACTTCCCATTCTTTTAACCCCCCACTGAGGACAATCCTTGAAGGTAGATAAAAAGAACAACAAAAGATAATTAAATCTAAAAAAGGAGGGAAAAATCTCTGCTTTCTCACTCAAACAGTTGGGGATAGATTTCAGCACAGTAAGGGTTTGGCTAATTTATACAATGGCCTGATGGGAGTCCTTCAACATTTACACTCTGCCTGGGACATGGATGGGTAAAGAGAATATTTCCCTCTAGTTGTTATAGGCTACTGTATGTTCCTATTTTTACAGTCTTACCTTATCACACTTCCCAGCACAAATAAAACAAACTTTATTTGCATTTGTCCGATTGCAAGACCACCAAAAGCCAAATTCACAATAACTGATGATAAGATTGTCAATTTACAGCTCCGCCGTTATCAGAGGGGTAAAGGTTTCTCTGACGTGCCTTGTTGTTCCAACTCAAACCTGCATCCCATCGGTGACAAATCTAAAATTATAATACAGTAATGCTTCACATAGACCCAGCTATTTAGGCGTGAATTTAATATTCATTGCTTTTGCAGCTTGGTTGGTTTTAAGGTGCTATCACCCTTATCCACCCTCCTCCCAACCCCACCCACTCCCCAACATCGCTGCCATCTACACTCCTATATCCACAAAACAGGGGCAAATGGCAGTCACTGGGAAGGACGCGCACACACACACACACACACACACACACACACACACACCCACACACACACTCATATCCAGCCGTCTCTTGTCTTTGTCCCTCCCTCCTTCACTCTTTTCCCCCATTCTCTGTCTCCGGCTGCCTCTCTCTGTCCCCCATCACTCTCCCTGTCCTTGTTTTTGATCTTCAAACGCTGGTAGGGATAATGACTACAAATCAGGGATGAAGGTGAGTGATCACAATGTGGCCCACCCATCCCAGCTGGCCTTTTTACTCCCCTCATATGATGCATCTTCCTGACTCTTTCTGAGAACCCGCTGAACTGCAGCGTGAGGATTTCATATGGAGTTCACAGGGGGCTGAATACAGTTGGATGGACTCAGTGTTTAAGGCTTCCAAAGTGGTCGGATTCTCCATGAGCAGCACAGAAACAAGTCACAAGAACGGAAATCTCTCCCTTTTACATGTGGTTTCTGTAACACAAAATTCTTACTAATCTTATTGTTATAGTTTTGTTCACTGTTTTATTGTTACTAACCAACTTTCTTTGTGAATAATGAAACACTGAAGCACCACTACACATACACCTGTGTATGTGTAGTGGTGCATTCGAGAACTACACAGGGATTCTGAAAGGTTTCTCAACAAGTTGCCACATTAATTATAATGTATAAACAACTTATGTTGAAGTGGAAAAAAAGGTTAATTGTTTACATTTTTGCCCAGACGGCATTGTTGACCTACGTCTATGTTCAGCTTTGAGCAAATGTAGTTGTGCATCCATAAAGGCTTAAAGTGCAATGAGCAACATTTCAGGTAGAGTCACTGTTTGCACTCTGAAATTCAGTACAATATGACCATGTTTGTATTAGGCTGCAGAGTTGTTCATGAGTATCAATTTGTGCCTGAAAAACTTTTTCTGGAAAAAAATGCGCTACATTTGGATGGAAACCTGGCTTATGTCACTACATTCATACATCTCAATAACTAAGCTATAAGCAATAAGAATGACAGTGAAATTTCGTAAAGTTAGTCCCTTGAAATTGGCTGTAGATGTGTGTTAAAGTTAAATTAAAACCCAAACAGATCTAACAGGCAAACTTATCAAATTCTTGCCCAGACTGCTGCCTTGATAGGTGACGTCCAACCATCGGAGTCTAATTAAAAATGAAGGGACTTCAAGATCTCCTCTCTGTTTAGACGACAAATTAAAAAGTGTCCTAGCACCAGGAGTCCTATCCTTTCACATCATAAGTTTCTAATGGGCAGTTTAGATGATTCATGCCAATCAAACATCTGTTCTGCATTCCCCTTGTCAAGAGGAGCACCTGTTGACCTCTGCCTGACCTCTGCCGGTAAGCAGTGCGGTGGGAGAGAGGGACTATGGTTTCCTGTTTCAGGCAGGAGGACAGAAAAGACCAGGAAGAGGTAGTTTTATGACCACTGTTTACCTTGGTGGAGGCCTGCCTCTTTTCCTCTCTTTTTTTCCTTAATGTGCCCGGCAAAAAAATGTTTCACTAGGGAGCAGGAGGTGAAATTTTTCTCATCCAAATGGATGGCAATTTCCCACCATTTAGCACCTGAAGGTAATTAGCTTGAAGAGATTGCGGAGTGAGAAACACGTTCATGGAACATTAACTCTCGTACATTCTCCAGTTGCAGGGAATTAATAGGAAAGATTAAAGTTTAAAGAGAGCAAATGCCATTACCACACAAACCACCTCTCTGTGGCACCATCTTGGGCTAACTTTTCCCCCTCTTCATAATAAGTCTGTATTTCACGATGGCATCAGGGTCTGGATTACAATAGCAGGTAATAAGTGGTGGAGATGAGAGAGTTCTGCAGGTTTGCGATGCGGTTGTATGAGACAATGAAGAGCCTCGATAGCCTGCAGCTTCATTTTTCTCCATAACAGTTTCCTGGCTGCTTTCTCTAACCCTCTGATGCGATATGCTAATGACCAACTCAGCATCCTTTCTCTCAACAGCATGTTAGGCAAATGTAAATGCAAACCCCGTTTAATGAAGGTCTTAATAATACGTTATTACCTCAAATAACACGTCTTGTTAAGTACACAGCTTTTCTTCATGCCGCTCTGTGAGCAAAACTAAAAGCTATTTCACGTGTTCAGGTATGTAGACTATAACATGCGAATGCGCACTGGTGTTTGTTCTTCTCGGGGAAGCAAAGTTGACTACAGTGAGTCAGTGTATTTTTAAGATGATCAAAACCATACGATAAATCATGCCTTTAGATTTAAGAGCTGAAAGAAATTAAATTGAGACATGGTGGAATTTATTGCCCAGAAAATCCCATTCTACTATCTGATTTGAAAAGTCCAGTCCTCCAAGCTCTCGAAAATCTATTTTCCACATTTTAATACCCTGCATAACAGTCCTCATAATTCATTCGAGTGTGTTAAGCACAGTTTTATTAGATCTGAAACAAATTTTGGTGGGGGATCCTATAGGCCATTAACCATGGAGTAATTTTATCCTTGTTTCCTTAATGATGCCATAATGGCAAGTGAATTTCTTAACTAAAGACCAAAGAACATTTTGAAGGTCAGCTTCATCTGCAGACTCCTTCATGCGCTTCTCTGAGAGATTGGAAAAGTCGGAGATTTTTGAAGAGTCATTAATAACGCTAAAGCTGAAGGCCTATTTGCGTTCTCGCCTTCTACCTTTTAATGTTACAGTTTCTTCCTGCTCTTTCTCTCCTTTTTCCTTGCCTCCCTCTGTTTTGCAGTTTCTCTCATGCAGAAAGAATGGAGTGCTGAATGAGAGGGTAAAAATGGCAGCGCAGTGACATACAGATCCCAGATGTGGTGCCTCAATAATTTAAATTTTATGCCTTTGTTATCACTTTAATCATTTTCTTTATTCGTTTTGTCTCAGCGATCGGAGAAACAGTTGATAGGCCAAAATGCCATGGGAACAATTTTTATTTGGTGTGAGGTGCAAAGTCTAATTAGAATTAGAATTTTGCTGAGCCTTGAAATGGTTGGTACTTTATCCTGATCGCCTTAGATATTGTTCGAAGTCAGTCATTTGTCATAGTGGAGCATGCTGGGAAGGGTGCTGCTAATCAAGGCTCCATCTCCTCCACTCGTTTTCTGCTGCCATTGCACCTCTGTCCAAATAAATGCTGTTGGGTAAGGATGAATGCAGTCTTGGCTCTGACACTGAATCTTACAGGAGCCTTGTGAAGCAGCGCTCATGTCATGTTAAACCAGGCCACAAACGAAAAAGAGTCAACTTTAAATGTGTGTAGTAACATCTCTTACTTTGATTAAATAGTTCAAGCCATTTGAGTCACAGTTGGCCCTGAGTACAACTGTAAATGATGGACATTTTTTGGGACAAGAGGTGCCCCTTGATAATCTTTGTTGATGTGTTTGTGAGTTAAGACAGATCTAGTGTGCTAATTGAAATGAATCAGGCATTTACAGCAATGTCTCTACAAGGTCACTGATCCTTCCGGTGGGTCCCCCCTGTAAAATGACACACCCCTGAGCATGCCCGCTCCACCCCCTGAAGATTAGCCACATAAATAAATTAGACCCAGGGACAAAGGGAGCGCTCGCTCCCATATGAAACCTCAGTGCTACTGGCAGAGGCCACAAGCCGTGGCGTTTTTTTTTTTTTGTCATTGTCTGTCAGGTACGGAGGAGTATTCCCTCAGAACTGCACAGGCATCTTACCCCCCCACCCACCCCACCCCCTCAGGTGAGCCTAGGGTCTTTCAAGAAATTGAAGCTGACAAGCGTTAACATTTAGAAATGTACCAATAAATGGCTTTTATGCAGACATATCCCAATGCCTTGGTGGCACACACTGTCAGGGCCAGAGCTGCTGTTCAGCAGTGTCTGGTTGAGTGAAGCTATCAAGAGTCAGGGAAACCCTCCTCAATATAAGCCCCTCTCAAGACCTAAAGCATCTATCAGTCATTTGGTAAAACCTCAATGCTGCCTCATTGTATGTGGAGAAATCAACTGGAATCGTATCAAATTTATTTACACACATACATTTTTCGTATTCATACATTTGGTAAAGAGGAAAGTTTCCTTTGTTACCTGCTGTGCTTATATCTAAGAATAATGAATAAGATGCTCCACTTGTTCATTGCTTCCACCATTACAAACAATTATGATGATGAAATTTGAAGTGCCAACTAGCAGAGAAAATCATAAACCAATGGTAACATCCCTGTGTTGTTCGCCTGCCAGTTAAAAAGATTTTTTTTTAAAAAATCATCTAAGACTATATGCACATACATTAATAGATCTGATGCCAACTTCAAAAGGTCTGATTCGTTCAGATCAGCTCTACATGAAGAATTGCCTGGAAGCCACAGCCTCCCTTGGGCTCCTTTCTTCCAAATGTTCAGAAATTACCTTTGGTGGAAAAAGACCTAACATGGCAAAATGTGCCTTTAATAGCCAGAGACATTTTCTTTTTCAGCAACAAGTTTAATTGGAAAGAAGTAGAATTCACTTTGAACGGGCAGAAAAAAATAAATCGGTGTGACAAGATGATCGATTACCTGTAACTCTACCTGACACAGAAATTAGGGTTTTTTAATGATGGGCTGCCTCTTCTTGGACATGAAATTCAAATGCTCTCCCAAAGTCTACCTTCAGCCATCACTTGTCTCTTGCGCTTGTACGCTCCAAACGCAGGCACTTTGTCTTTGTCACCAAGAGAAAGGACATTGTTATTACCGACATGCCTTTGTATTAACCAATTTCATTCCCCTACAAGTAACATCTCATTGGTTTTACCTTTGCTGCTGGCTCACATACTCCCAGCACACACGCATAGGATTTTATTTTTATGGATTTTGTTAAAAATTATTCTCAGACGTATGTTTGTTTATTCTGTGGCTGGTTATCCTTAAATTTAAATATCCTTAAAGTAAATGTGTGACAAGATAAACAACTAACTACAGCGCATGGCTGGTTGTATGGAAACGGTGATCGGGTGCAGCCTTTCCTTCCTATGTATTTAATATATTTTGACACTAAAATAACCATCCATGAAGGGCCACTCATTTACACTTCATAAAATCCACATATTTCTCATTTATGACCGTGAGATCTGCTTAATGTGACACTTTTCTTGATCAAATTATAAGATGAAGTGTATCAGAGGAGTTGTCAAGCTCACAGTCTCGGCGGGAGGGGGTGGGGGATGGGGACGGGGGTAGGTGGTGAAGTGTTTGCTCGCAACTCGGTCGCCTGTGAGAGTAGTGATGCAGCTCCCAGCCGGCTGTCCACATGGCTGGAGGTATTGATCCAGTTATCATTGCTAGATCATCACTATATAGACTCAGCAGCACAGAGAGGTGGGACACTGACTGACTGAACTGACTGGACCGACTAGAAGCTCACTGACTGAGTGACTGCCTGGAGGAAAAAGCCAAGTTGTTGGGCTGTGATATGGACAAACAGGAGCCGCATCCCAGCCAAGGCTGGCTCCAGACTGTTTCGGGGCCAGAAACAGAACTTTCTTACAATCCCCAAATTTTTAAGAAGACCACTCAAAACCTCTAACATGGTAGGCTATACAGGCCTCAAATCCCTTATATTTGTTATACTGCAATATAAAGAAAAACATTTTTTTAGAGCCCCTATATTTTTGTTGAGCACCTGCAAAATTAAATTTTTCTTAAAATTAGGGCAGAATGATATGCAAAAAAGTTCATATTGTGATTATTTTGGCAGATATTGCGATTGCAATAGGAGTCTCGATTTTAGTTGGTCAGTTTTACATTTCATTCACACTGAAAAAAAACGATGGAAGTCATCATTTAGTCTGGCATCCCGTAATTCTGTTGTCATCATTTTTAACGTGTTATAGCATCCTCTAAATGCGTCTCCAAAAATGTGTTATACTGTATGTGGCACTATAGCAAAATCATGTGGTAAATATACTAAAAGCTATAAATACTTAAAATACAGAGGGGGGGGGGGACTCAGATTCAGGAAAATATACTTTGAAATCCTGCTGTATAGTCAAACAACTCGGTGAAAAATAGTTTTAGAACATAAGACATATTTTAGCGCTAGGAGATGCACCCACCTATAAACAAATTAATCCAGTCTTTATTTTTATCTTCACTTTTACCGTCTTCAAGTATCCAAACAACAACATGAGCAGGCTCTCTAACATGTAACGCTCACAGTGCCAAACCCTCTCAGAGTAAAGACAGGACATGCAATAAGAGGAGCAAATTGCCCAGGACATGCAAGCTATGGCTCTCCTAGAGCAAGGGCTATAAAGCTCACCTCAGCGAGTTATATGCTAAAGCCCAGATATTTCATTTGCTTGATCACTTTGCCTCATCATAATCACTTTCATACAGATTTATTGCAGCGTGGGTCACAGTGCAGTGGAGGTGCAGCATTCTCCAGCTGTTTATGCCTCCTAAGAGCTTTCTGCTCACCCGGCTCACATGGTCTTTGTCTTATTTAGAACGTGGAAAATGTGAAATATGACAGGCGATAGTGCCCTCATTTGTTCTGTAGATTGCCTCACACACACCTCCCCACATGTCGGTGCCAGTCTCGGTCTACCAGCAACTCCTATACCCCCCTCCACTACCACCACCACACATAAGAACCCCCCCCCCCCCCCCCCCCCCCCCCCCCCCCCCCCC